>NC_057813.1:730970022-730983216 GCF_018294505.1 Triticum aestivum
TGCAGTCAAGTACTCGCCTAAGTTTCAAAAAAATCCTACCGAGTGGAGAGCAATCCTCCCACTCGGGGGCTTAGCTGCAGCCCAGTGCTCGCCTAAGTTTCTAAAAACCTACCGAGTGGAGAGCAACCCTCCCATTCGGGGGCTTAGTTGCAGTCAAGTACTCCCCTAAGTAAAAAAAATCCTACCGAGTGGTAAGCCAGCCTTCCACTCGGGGGCTTAGCTGCAGCCCAGTGCTCGCCTAAGTTTCTAAAAACCTACCGAGTGGAGAGCAACCCTCCCACTCAGGGGCTTAGCTGCAGCCCAGTGCTCGCCTAAGTTTCGAAAAATCTACCGAGTGGAGAGCAAACCTCCCACTCGGGGGTTTAGCTGCAACCCAGCACTTGCCCGAACATGATGAGCACAGGTCGACGACAATTTATGCTCCACACCTACCTGCAAAAGAGCATTATAGATGCTAGTATATACTCCAACCCAAAGAAGATGGTTGCCCAAAAGAAGCAAACATATTTCAAACAACAAATCATGTTCGGATAACGTCTTACGGACCTAGGAGTGCTCAGGCATCAAGCCTGTTAAAGTTTGGTGGTTACAAAATCACTCGGCATTCCGAGGCAAATTCAAATCATCAAGTATATCAGTTTTTCACCCCTCCTGCGGAGGGCTGGAAGGCACAACGAACTCGTCCAGGTCAATCCCATCTGCAATCCGAGTGGCGGCCGCGATGAAGGTCTCCATGAAAGAACTGAAGTCATGCTTCCTAGTATTGGCCACCTTGATGGACACCACCTTGTCCTCTCTCGCTTCTTTGCAGTGGACGCGGACCAAGGACAGAGCGACGTTAGCACCGCACCGGGCAGAAGACTTCTTCCACTCTTGCACTCGACTCGGAATCTCGTTCAGTTGAGTCATCAGCGACTCAAGGTCATTCTGAAGCGTTTCTTCTGGCCAGAGCGATGCGTCAATGCGTGATGTAGCGGCCTTCAGTCTTGCAAGTTAATCGACCACTACAGCAATGCGGGACTCGAGGCAGAGCACGTTCATAGCAGTTTCATCCTTCACTGGAGAATTGATGGGATCCAAGCCAGTCTCCACTCGACTCGTCTCCTCTTCAAAGTTTTGGCAGAATTCTGTGGACATGATTTAAGGATAAGCTAACACCCTTACAGCAAGTCAGTAACTACCAAGCGGAGATAAGAGGTTACCTTCGAGCATGAGGAACAACTTCTTGGCAAGTCCTACCAGATAAAGCTGCAAGTCATTTTTCTGTCCTGCCAGTTCACCGGCTTTGTCGTCTAGGACCATATTGGCATTCCTCAGTGGAGTGACTTCTTGGTTGGCCACGTCAAGAGCGGCTTTCAGTCGAGTGGTATCTTCTTCGAGTTTGTTGATGGAAGCCAACTTCTCTTCTGCAAGCCTGGTCTTGTCTGCAGCCCTTTTCTGCGCCTCGGCAAGGTCAAGGTCCTTCTTCTTCAGAGCATCTGCAAAAATCACAAAAAGATCAGATTCAGAGACAGGCAAGAAACGAGGACAGTCGTCAAGATTCTCACCAAACATACCTTTTGCCTCCGCCTTCGCCTTCGTGAAGTTCTCTTGTACAAGCTTTTGATCAAGCTCAAGCTGGATATACTTGTTCTCCAATTCGGTGTAACGAGAAACAAGGTCATAGGATTTCTGCGGAAGTTCAATCGACAGACATCAATGACAGATCACTTCCGACTGACTAAAAGAAAAAATCATACTATTTCTAAGACTACAGTTGAATGTAAACATTCAACTATAGTCTCGGGGACTACACCCAGTGGGTGCACTCACTAGTTCTATCAGCTAGACTCAGAGTCGATAAGTCGACCGGAAGCAGTAAAAAAAATTCGAACCATAGCCGATTGCCAGCAATCGACCACGGTCTCGGGGACTACACCCAGTGGGTGCACTCAGCGTGCCCCCACCAGTTTCATTATTCCACTCGACCATGATCGAGTGGAGCAAGTAAAGTGAGAAATCTCAAGACACAAAGACTATAGTCGACTGCCAGCAGTCCACTGTAGAATCGACACACCGAGTGGGTGCATGACAAAAATCAAGATTTCCAGTCGGTGTTCAACTAACCTGGACATTGCTCTGGAGAGCTGCGATCGCATCATCAGCTGCTTGGCTGGCAGTTCGGATCGCCTTCACCTGCTCCATCATAATCCCGGCCTGGCGTATGGCTTCCTTGGCAGCGCTTGCTTGGTCCTCCGGGACATGATAGGTGGAGAAGAGGGAAGGCGGGTCAGCACTCGATGACGAACGGCGGGCAACCGTCAACGGCTCTGCAAAGGACACGGTAGCCCGAGCAACGTTGCTCCCCTCGGGAATCTGTGGTCCAGGTGCTGACGTAACCTACGCAGCCTTGCCGACGGTCGCCTTTCTGCTCCTCCTCTGCCTCAGCGGCGCTTCATCGTCATCATCAGGAAGATTGATGACAACGTTAGGTGGAGCTGCAGAAGAAGTTCAAAATCAAAAATGAAGATTCAATCGACCGAAAGGGAAACCGCGCAGATCATACCAG
Source organism: Triticum aestivum (assembly GCF_018294505.1). NCBI lineage: Eukaryota > Viridiplantae > Streptophyta > Magnoliopsida > Poales > Poaceae > Triticum > Triticum aestivum. The sequence continues at coordinate 730,972,571 of NC_057813.1, forward strand.
GTTGAGAAGTCGCAACATCTTCCATTTCTTGATCCTCATGCCAGGCTGAAGTCTCAGAAGTAGCAGCACTGTGATTGGCAAATATCAGTCGGTCAGCGATTGAGTCGACCAAAAATGGAAAACATGAGTTATGACCGTTACCCAGAGACAGTCGGAATCTCCATCCTCATCTTCGGTAAGGCCTTCGCCGGCTTTGAAGGGGCCGCTCGGGGTTGCTTCGACGCCTTTTTAGTTGGCGCCGGTGAGGTTGTCCGAGGACGTTTCATCGACTGCCCAGCAGGCGCGACTCCCTTGCCGCGATCATCCGCAGGGTCGTGGGCGAGCTTGGACCTCCTTTCGGAACGAGGAGGCGCAACTTCCTCCTCCTCTTCCTCCTCCTCTTCCTCCTCCTCAGAACCGACGTCTTCCTCATCCTCATCAGCGTCCGACTCCCACTCCTCTTGGCTTTCACCTCCGCTTCCTTCCTCCTCTTCGGCCTGTGCCTGCGCCCCGTTGGGCATCGAGTACAACTTAGTGGTTTCCTGAAAGACAACAAGCAAGACAAAGTTCAATCGACTGATCTACGACGAAACAGAGTGGACGGAGCAGTCGGAGGCAAATAGTCATACCTTGTCCACCACATAAGATTGGTCGAGTGGAACGATCCTCCTAGCTCCACGAGGGTTGTCCTTGTTCCCCGTGATGGCAGTCATCCACCTCTCCAGTGTAGCATCGTCAACCTCCTCTGGGTGGACCCGACTGGTGTCTTCAGTACCAGAATACAGCCACATCGGATGGCCCCGGTACTGGAGTGGCTGGATGCGCCGCCGAAGGAAAACCTCCAGAAGGTCCATGCCGGTCACGCCGTCGCGAATCAACTGAATTACTCGCTCCATCAACATTTTCACCTGAGCCTTCTCCTCCAGAGCTACTTTTAGAGAGGCGGGCTTGTTCACTCGACTCATAGAAAAGGGAGGGAGCCGGTCGACTACCCTGGCGTCGGCCGGTCTTGGCAGTAGAACCAGGTCGACTGCCACCCTCTGACCGACTCGGGAAGGGTCATAGCAGGAAAGGCGCTCTTACTTCTCATCTGGACCCCGAGACCTCCACACATCTGGATCACCTGGGTTCTCTCATCATTGGGGCTGGCCTTTTTCACCGTCTGGGAACGACAAGTGAATATATTTTTGAAGAGGCCCCAGTGCGGCCGACAACCCAAGAAATTCTCACACAAAGATACAAAGGCGGAGAGATAGGCGATGGAATTTGGGTTAAAATGGTGAAGCTGAGCTCCGAAGAAATTCAGAAATCCTCGAAAGAAAAGATGCGGCGGCAGAGAAAACCCTCGATCTACATGAGTCGCCAAGAGGACGCACTCACCCTCCTGAGGGTGCGGCTGCCACTCCGCCCCCGGAAGCCTCGACGCTCCGTGCTCGATCAGCCCCTCATTGGCTAGGTCATCGAGGTCCTTCTGGGTGATGGTCGAGCGGATCCAATCCCCTTGGATCCAACCTTGCGGCAGGCGAGACCGCGACGGCGATCCACCCCGACTGGACGCTCTCCCCTTCGCTTGTGCCGTCGCCTTCTTCGCCCGCTCCAAAGCCGCCGTCTTCTCCTTCACCATTGTCGCCGACGAGATTGGAATGGAGCAGCGGCTCTGGGCAGTTGGCGAGCGCAGCGGATGAATCTGGAGACGAGGGAGGAGAAAATGAGGAGGCACTATTCAGAAAACCCCCGCCTGGTTCCTTATATGGGGTCACTTCCGAGTGGCTGACGGGTAGGCCCAGGCAATCCTGTCAAATCCCGAAACAGTCGCGCACGCGATACGTGGCGAAAAAGGTGGCGCGAGAATCGAGGCGTCCCTGCCTTATCCCATCTGAGTACCGCGGCCCTCTCCGCTTCGCGCGCTTCCCAAAATTCGGATCCCACTAAATCCGGTAACCACATGGCAACTTGTCAGACAGAAGATCTCCTGCGATCCGTCGCTCGAAAATCTCCAAGTTCATAAAGTTCACTCGACAGGTATAAAGAATGGATCAAGGCGACTGAACGAAAGTTGACACCCTCACTTGAAAGTCACTGATCCAGAGCAGAAACACCTTTACACTACCAGAAAGCAGGTCGGAAAGATTGCCAACTCCGCCCTCACTCAAACCTCGATCCATTCGGGGGCTACTGATGAAGTCATGTACCTAGGGTAGGGTTACGGACCTGTCCAAGGTACCCTCCCCAAGGGCATCCCTTAGAAGAAGATGTCTTCCAGTCGACCAAGAGGGATTCCACTCGACCGACTAGAAGACACTCGACGAACCTGAATACACTCGACCATGAAGACTCACTCGACCATCAGGAGTTCAAGATCTACTCTGTATCCAAATGGTCTGTAATTAAGTAGTCTTTATGGCCATGATGACACTTTATGTAAGGCGTTACCAGTAACGTCTGGTCTTAATGTACTTTAACCCTCCGCTACGTGGGCTGGCTGTGGTCCTTGCGTCCTCTATATAAGCCACCCCCCTCCACTGGCAGAAGGGTTCGCACCCCTATAACTCATATACACATAAACCAGTCGACCGCCTCCGGGCTCCGAGACGTAGGGCTGTTACTTCCTTCGAGAAGGGCTTGAACTCCTAAAACACTCGTGTGTACAACTGCTCCATATCTAGGATCTTGCCTCTCCATACCTACCCCCCATTCTACTACACCCAGTGGGTGCACTCAGCGTGCCCCCACTAGTTCTATCACCTAGACTCAGAGTCGAACAGTCGACCGGAAGCAGTTAACTGCCAGTAGTAAAAAAATATTAAATTATTCAGACCATAGCCGATTGCCAGCAATCGACCATGGTCTCGGGGACTACACCCAGTGGGTGCACTCAGCGTGCCCCCACCATGGTCGAGTGGAACAAGTAAAGTGAGAAATCTCAAGACACAAAGACTATAGTCGACTGCCAGCAGTCCACTGTAGAATCGACACACCCAATGGGTGCATGACAATAATCAAGATTTCCAGTCGGTGTTCAACTAACCTGGACATTGCTCTGGAGAGCTGAGCTCGCATCATAAGCTGCTTGGCTGGCAGTTCGGATTGCCTGCACCTGCTCCATCATAATCCCGGCCTGGCGTATTGCTTCCTTGGCAGCGCTTGCTTAGTCCTCCGGGACGTGGTAGGTGGAGAAAAGGGAAGGCGGGTCAGCACTCGACGATGAAGGGCGGGCAACCGTCAATGGCTCCGCAAAGGACACGGTAGCCCGAGCAACGTTGCTCCCCTCGGGAATCTGTGGTCCAGGTGCTGACGTAACCTGCGCAGCCTTGCCAACAGTCGCCTTTCTGCTCCTCCTCTGCCTCAGCGGCGCTTCGTCGGCATCGTCAGGAAGATTGATGACAACATTAGGTGGAGCTGCAGAAGAAGTTCAAAATCAAAAATGAAGATTCAATCGACCGAAAATGAAACCGCGCAGATCATACCAGGTTGAGAAGTCGCAGCACCTTCCATTTCTTGATCCTCATGCCTGGCTGAAGTTTCAGAAGTAGCAGCACTGCGATTTGCAAATATCAGTCGGTCAGCGATTGAGTCGACCGAGAGTGGGAAACATGAGTTACGATCGTTACCCAGAGACAGTCAGAATCTCCATCCTCATCTTCGGTAGGGCCTTCGCCGGTTTTGACGGGGCCGCTCGGGGTTGCTTCGACGCCTTTTCAGTCAGCGCCGGTGAAGTTGTCCGAGGACGTTTAGTCGACTGCCCTGCAGGCGCGACTCCCTTGCCATGATTGGCCGCAGGGTCGTGGGCGAGCTTGGACCTCCTTTCGGAACGAGGAGGCGCAACTTCCTCCTCCTCTTCCTCCTCCTCTTGCTCCTCATCAGAACCTTCGTCTTCCTCACCCTCATCGACGTCCGACTCCCACTCCTCTTGGCTTTCGCCTCCGCTTCCTTCCTCCTCTTCGGCCTGCGCCTGCGCCCCGTTGTGCATCGAGTACAGCTCAGTGGTTTCCTAAAACACAGCAAGCAAGACAAAGGTCAATCGACTGATTTACGACGAAACAGAATGGCCGGAGCAATCAGAGGAAAATAGTCGTACCTTGTCCACCTCATAAGATTGGTCGAGTGGAACGATCCTCCTAGCTCAACGAGGATTGTCCTTGTTCCTCGTGATGGCAGTCATCCACCTCTCCAGTGTAGCATCGTCGACCTCCTCTGGGTGGACCCGACTGGTGTCTTCAGTACAAGAATGCAGCAACATCGGTTGGCCCCGGTACTGGAGTTGTTGGATGCGCCGCCGAAGGAAAACCTCCAGAAGGTCCATGCCGGTCACGCCGTCGCGAATCAACTGAACTACTCGCTCCATAAACATTTTCACCTCAGCCTTCTCCTCCGGAACTACTTTCAGAGATGAGGGCTTGTTCACTCGACTCATAGAGAAGGGGGGGAGCCCGGTCGAGTGCCCTGGCGTCGACCGGTCTTGGTAGTAGAACCAGGTCGACTGCCACCCTCTGACCGACTCGGGAAGGGTCATAGCAGGGAAAGCGCTCTTACTCCTCATCTGGACCCCGAGACCCCCACACATCTGGATCACCTGGGTTCTCTCATCATTGGGGCTGGCCTTTTTAACCGTCTGGGAACAGCAAGTGAATATATGTTTGAAGAGGCCCCAATGCGGCCGATAACCCAAGAAATTCTCAGACAAAGATACGAAGGCAGAGAGATAGGCGATGGAATTTGGAGTAAAATGGTGGAGCTGAGCTCCGAAGAAATTCAGAAATCCTCGGAAGAAAAGATGTGGCGGCAGAGAAAACCCTCGATCTACATGAGTCGCCAGGAGGACGCACTCACTCTCCTGAGGTTGCGGTTGACACTCCGCTCCGGGAAGCTTCGCTGCTCCGTGCTCGATCAACCCCTCATTAGCTAGGTCATCGAGGTCCTTCTGGGTGATGGTCGAGCGGATCCAATCCCCTTGGATCCAACCCTGCGGCAGGCGAGACCGCGATGAAGATCCACCCCGACTGGGCGCTCTCCCCTTCGCTTGCGCTGTCGCCTTCTTCGCCCGCTCCAAAGCCGCCGTCTTCTCCTTCACCATTGTCGCCGACGAATCCCGAACGGAGCAGCGGCATTGGGCAGTTCGCGAGCGCAGCAGATGAATATGGAGACGAGGGAGGAGAAAATGAGGAGGCACTATTCGGAAAACCTCTGCCGGGTTCCTTATATGGGGTCACTTCCGAGTGGCTGACGGGTAGGCCCAGGCAATCCTGTCAAATCCCGAAACAGTCGCGCACGCGATACATGGCGAAAAAGGCGGCGCGGAGATCGAGGCGTCCCTGCCTTATCCCACCCGAATGCCGCGGTCTTCTCCGCTTCGCGTGCTCCCCAAGATCCGAATCCCACTAAATCCGCTAACCTCGGGGCAACTTGTCAGACGGGAGATCTCCTGCGATCCATCGCTCGGAAATCCCCAAATTCATAAAGTTCACTCGACACATATAAAGAATGGATCAAGGCGACTGAACGAAAGTTGACACCCTCACTGGAAAGTCATTGATCCCGAGCAAAACACCTTTACAGCACCAAAAAGCAGGTCGGAAAGATTGCCAACTCCTTCCTCACTCAAACCTTGATCCATTCGGGGGCTACTGATGAAGTCATGTACCTAGGGTAAGGTCATGAACCTGACCTAGGTACCCTCCCCAAGGGCATCTCTTAGAAGAAGCCGTCTTCCAATCGACCAAGAGAGATTCCACTCGACGGACTAGAAGACACTCGACGAACCTGAAGACACTCGACCATGAAGACTCACTCGACCATCAGGAGTTCAGGATCTATTCTGTATCCAAACGGTCTGTAATTAGGTAGTCTTAATTATCATGATGGCACTTTATGTAGGGCGTTACCAATAACGCCAGACCTTATTGTACTTTAACCTTCTGCTACGTGGGCTGGCTGGGGCCACCCCCTCCACTGGTAGAAGGTTCTGCACCCCTGTAACTCATATACACATAAACCAGTCGACCGCCTCCGGGTTCCGAGACGTAGGGCTGTTACCTCCTCTGAGAAGGGCCTAAACTCGTAAAACACTCGTGTGTACAACTGCTCCATAGCTAGGATCTTGCCTCTCCATACCTACCCCCCATTCTACTGTCAGACTTAGAACCACGACACGCGTTGCTGCTACTTTCTTATCAGCAGCGCGTTTTACGTACCGCGCTACTGCTAATCCGCACCAACCCACCACCTTTTCCCCACCGTCCCCCCTCCCCCTCCTCTCTTCCCTTCCCCCTACCTCCCACTCTCACTCTTCTTCTTCCTCAGTACTTCTCCCCCATTACTCTCTCTCTTCTATCTACCTTTCTCTCTCTTCATTACTCCTACCTAACTACACCACCTCCATTAATGCATCTCCTTTCTCTTTTTCCTTCCCCTCCACTAGTTGAAGTTGTCTCCTCCCAAATTAGGTAGCCAGGTAGATGTAGGATTTATTTAAGTGACCTATTTGCCCCCTAACTAGATCTATCTTTGTCAAGAAGAGCTTTGTGCACTTTTGATCTCCCTACAACATCATCTCCACCGTGTGCTCGATCTCGAGATAGAGGTGATGAAAATTTCATGCTTTTGCAAAATGGAAATATGTTTATGTGTGTGTGATATGTTTGTGGAAATTGTGTGTGTGGCATGAGTTGACACCAAATTGTGCTTTTGAGTTGCCTATGTTTTGTCAAAATGTCGATTTATTTCCGTTTCGGCGAATTCCGGGCAAACTCTAGATCCATATATGTCCTATTTTTAGGGAGGGTCATGCCGAATTTTTGTATGACTTTGATGCATGCACACATTGTTATAATCAATTTGTTTTATTATTACCGTGCAGACGTTCATGATGGTCAGTGGAACGATGGTGAACAGGTGGTTGCGGTCGGCGGTGCAGGACATGAAAGAATATAACTTGACAGAGGTTTTATGTCCGTGTCGAAAATGTAAAGGAATAGTTTGGCTCAACCCCTATGATGATGGTCGTGTCGAAGCGCACCTGCTCATGACTGGTTTCATGGATGGCTATACTCGGTGGATAACTGAAGATGAGGATGATGATGTTGAGGATGCCGACTGGGCAGGCAATGATGACATGGGGCAAGACGAAGAGATGATCGATAATGGCGGCGGGGAAGAGGCTGGACATGGCGGTGGAGAAGGGGCCGGACATGGCGGCGGAGAGAATGGCATGGACTCCATGCAGCAGAGTTCGTCGGTACTAAGTTCAATCGTGCGGGACCCTCATGTTCAAGCATTGCTTCGCAAGGAGACGAGTACTGAGAGAGCTGCTTCTAGAGAGGAGGCTAAGCTGGAGCAACTGGTGATAGACTCGAACACTCCATTGTATGATGGTTGCAATCCTGAGGTGACCCGCTTGAGTTTCATGCTCGAACTCCTAAAGACGAAGGCTAAAAACAAATGGACCGACACTAGCCTCGATGAGCATCTCAAGTACCTAAAGGTTGTTCTTCCCGCGGGTAATCTATGTCCTACTAGTGTTGATGAGGCCAAGAAGATCGTGTGCCCTCTTGATCTGCCACACGTTAGATACCATGCATGCATCAACGATTGCATAATTTATCGGAAGGAGCACGCGGAAAAAACAAGAAGGCTGGGAAGAAATGTCCCCAGAAAGTTGTATGGTACTTACCGATCACTCCCCGTCTCCAGAGGTATTTTATAGATCCCAAGGAAGCAAAGCTAATGCACTGGCACGCGGAGAGGAAGAAGCCCGACGATGGAGATGATCCGAAGCTGAGACACGTGAAGCATGGAAGCCAGTGGAGAGCGTTGAACAACTTCTATCGGTATTTTGAATGTGATGCAAGGAACATCATGCTCGGCGCGTGTACCGATGGCATGAATCCATTTGTCAACCAGAACACCAACCATAGCACATGGCCCGTGTTTGTATGGATGTACAACCTCCCCCCTGGTTGTGCATGAAATCGAAGTACATTCACATGAGCATGCTTATTCAAGGGCCGAAACAATCCGGAAATAACATTAATTTGTATCTGGGGCTACTTCAAGAGGAGTTAGACACGTTATGGAAAACACCAGCCAAGACATGGGACGCCAGCAAAGGCGAGTATTTCAACATGACAGTCGCGCTGATCACGACAGTGCATGACTATCTCAGTTACGGACATGTGGCAGGCCAGGTGTGCCATGGATATTGCGTATGCACGGGATGCATGGATGATACGACGTCTCAGCAGCTAACGTCAAGGAAAGATGGTGGGTCTGGGAAAATCGTGTACATGGGGCATCGAAGATGGCTTGAACAGGACGACCCGTGGAGAAACTGTGGAGATCTATTCAATGGTCACGCTGAGCATCGATGACCTCCACGTAAGCGGAGCGGTGCCGAAATCGATGAGCTGTTGAAAAACTGGAAGGAGTGCCCCGCATCGGGAAAGACGATGAGAAAGGCGCCGGAGCCGCCGCTGGAGGTATGGAAGACGAGGTCTGTGTTCTGGGACTTGGAGTACTGGCACAAACTCGATACACCTCATTGCCTTGATCAAATGCTATCTGTAAGAATGTCCTTGAGAGCTTGCTTGCAACACTGATGAACATGCCGGATAAGACCAAGGATGGGCCGAAGGCAAGAAAAGACTTGCAAGATTTGAAAATCAGGGAAGATCTGCACATGCCGCCCCGTAAAATGTCAGACGAGACAGAGACGGAACAGAGGCACGGGAGAAGAAGGGCAAGAAAATAAAGAAAGAGGATGATTGCCCCCCTTCTTGCTTCACCTTAAGTCAGGCTGAGATCAATCAATTCTTTAAGTGCCTTACCGGAGTCAAGGTTAGTTCTGGTTACTCTGGCAAGATAACCAGATATCTAGACACGGACAAGAAAAGGTTCAGCGGGATGAAGTCTCATGACTGTCATGTGATGATGACACAGATACTACCTGTTGCCCTTAGAGGGATAATGGACAAGCACGTCCGTGACACGCTCATTGGTCTCTGCAACTTTTTCAACGTCATCTCTCGAAAGTCGATCAGTGTGAAGCAGCTCCGAAGGCTACAGGAAAAGATCGTTGTGATACTGAATGAGCTTGAGACGTACTTCCCGCCTGCGTTCTTTGACGTGATGGTGCATCTGTGTGTCCATATTGTGGATGACATAATAGACCTGGGGCCGTCATTCCTGCACAACATGATGTCGTTTGAGAGGATGAATGGGATCATCAAAGGATTCATTCGTAACATGTCCCGTCCAGATGGAAGCATCGTCCAGGGCTATTTGACAAAAGAGTGCATCTATTTCTGTGAGAATTTTCTATATGGCGCAGACCAGCCGCCTGGTGTTAGTGTTGGTTTGCCCGTTAACAAGCACGATGGGAGGCTCGAAGGAGATGGTCACTTCAACGGTCGCAGGGAACTGCATGTGGCATACTCAGACCGATGCAGCAACTTTGACAGAGCAAACTTGGTAGTACTACAACACCTAGACGAGGTAGATCCTTTCGTGGCACTGCACACAGAAATTATCGCAAAGAAGTATCATGATCGGGGGGTATGTAGGACGAACGTCGAAGTTACTAGAGAGCACAACTCGACTTTCCTGCATTGGTTCAAAGAGCATATTATTGCTAATCCCCCGGAGGAGGGCTCTAAGGACGGATTGCTCATATACGCCTTAGCACATGGCCCCTCGCCCAACCTCGTAACCTATCAGGCATATGATATCAACGGATACACGTTCTACACGGAGGCCAAAGATATGGATAGTGATGATCAGAACTCAGGGGTGACGTAACACAATGCTTCTTCATAACCGACCCATGCAATCCCAGCCGTGTTGTCGTGAGGAGAGGCAAAAGGAACATCATTTGAATGGATGGAGTCGCCAACAAGGAAGACTATGATTAGTACGGCAACCCAATGAGGGAAGATGACGATGATGATGAAGTATACGTCAAAAGAAGAATCAATACTACATTACATAAGAAAAATCATACTCCATGGAAAAGGCAAAGTCACAATGAGGGGCTCAATTATTCTTTGACGAACAAGAAGGGAAAGAAGCTGACTCAAAAACGAAAAGGTCAGCGCTGAGGAACCGTATGTTATCGGTCAAATGATGTTCCTATTTTGTATACACACTTAGCCATTATTATGCATGGGTCCAATGATGTAATATATATGTTCATATTTTGCATACATATTTAACCGTCAAATGATGCAATATATATCGCCCTCCCTTCGTTTAGTGCTCTCAGGAAATAAAGGTGGGAGAAAATAAAGGCAAAGAAAAAGGAAAACTGGCAGTAGTAGTAGCGCATTTCGTATAAACCGCTACAGCTACTGAAGGTAGTAGAAGCGCATTTCGTATAAACTGCTGCAGCTACTGAAGGTAGCAGAAGCGCGTTTTGTCCAAACGTGCTGCTGCTATGTCCACTTAACCCAAAATTCTCACTATCCCTGCTTCATCCCGCCTTTACCCCCCAAATCCCCACTCTCTCTTCCCCCGTCGCTCGCCCCCGACCCCGGCGCCGGCCCTCGCCCCTGACCCCGACCCCGGCGCTCGCCCCCGACACCGGCGCTCTCTCCCCCGACCCGTCGGCCCTCGCCTCCCTCCTCTGCTTCCTCCCCTCCCAACCTCGGCCGTCGTCGGGCCTGCCTCCTCGCCCC
>NC_057813.1:730983527-731012645 GCF_018294505.1 Triticum aestivum
ACCCCCCCCCCTCTCTCTGCTAGGTTTCTTCAGTTAATTTACTTAGGTTTTAGTTAGGGCAGTATGTTAATTAGGTTATCTATTTAGTTATGAATTTAGCTAGGTTTCAAAATTAGCTAAATTTATATGCAAATTTGAACTGGACATGTGATATGTGGATATGTGATGTTTTGGACATGTCATGTTTGGAAAATGATCCGAGTGGCCTATGTTACGCCGGAATGTTGATTCATTTCCGTTCCGGTGAATTTCAGGCGCTCGATATGTCCATTTTTTAGCAAAGGTCATGCCGAAATTTCCCATGAATAAAGGCATGATTTGTGCTACATAGTTGGCATATCGAGTGCTGGCACATAGATTTCTTTTTATGTCATTTCTCATTTATTCATACTTTTAGAAATAAATGAGGACACTTAATCATAGGAAACATGTCGAACAACGAAGAAACTGGCGTTATGACCAAGATGCAGACGAGATGGATTGTGAGGGTGAACAAGAGTACCTCGACTATTTGACTGCTAAGCAAGGTTTGCAGGTCGGCCTCGATGATGGTACTGACGCCAACATCGACACCGACGGCGCCAGCACCGATGGCGGCGCCGAGACCGATGGGGAAGGTACCGGTGGGGAAGGTACTGGCCCCGATGCCGCTACCGAAAGGAGGAAGCATAAGAAGCAGAGGATACGAAAACCTAACAAACTAGGGATTGGACGACTTGTGATCCCAAAGATGGCACCTGGCAAGTTTGAACCGTTAGAGCCGGAAGAACCTCGCAAGTGCTATGGGAACCAAGTAGGATGCATCCTACGGGAATGCGCGAGCATCAACGACGATGACTTAAGGAGTAAAGAACTTTTGACGCAGTTGCTCCTAACGAAGTTGCACAAGAGATTCAAGTTCCCCGACCGAGATGATAACATAGAAATACCGTGGGATGATCCAAAGATGAAAAAAGATTAACAATCATGCCATGGGCATGTTCAACAATGATTTGGCCTCCTGGAAAGGGAGGGTGAAACGAGCTATTGAGGCTGATGAACCCCTGTCCAAGATTCTGGAGGAAAATCCGACACTTACGGAAGAGGAGTTTGAAAAGTTCAAGGACACTTGCGCTACCGAGGTAGCCAAGGCTAAGGCTGCGAAATTCAAGAGCCTTCAGCAAAGGAACACGGGGAAGCATCGCCTCGGAAGCTGTGGCTACCTCCGTAAAAGGCCCATATGGGATAAGGAGGATGCGGAACGTGAAGCCGCGGGTCTCCCAGACCCCTTCGTGAAGTTCACCAACCCCTTGGAGCGTGACTTCATCAGGGCCCGCTACAAGTGGGATAAGGAGAAAAAGGTTTTTTACATGGACAAGATTACGAGGAAAGGTTTTTTACATGGACAAGGAGAAAAATGATTTTGCTACTAACTTGGTTCCAGTTATCATCAACTGGACGAAGGAAAATCCAGACAAGACGGTACATGATTTCCCGTTGCCCAGTTTCGTCGGGAGCAACTCCATGAACAACAACACCATCGCACCATCACTTGCTCACGCAACTGGGCCTCCTCTCGCAGCCGCTCCCTCTCATAGCAGCCCATCGTCATTCTCAGGCGCGCTAGGTGGGCCTTCGTCTTTGGCTGAGCTCGACGCCGTCACGGTAATTACATGTCGCACCAACATATATATAATATTCCATTTTTGCTGCCTTTCGGTTGTTTTACGCCACAGACATATGTGTTTGAAGGCAAAAGAAACCCCGTGCACCATACTCTACTTGATCAAAGGCCAGAAGGTGGAAGTGGGAAAGGGGATGATAATGGACCCCTCGCAACCCACGTTCCACAACCAGCCGATCCCCGCTGGGCACTTCAGGGTTAGCTTGACTAGTGTGAAATCAGGGCACGAGGATTTGCCTCCTCCAGTACAGCATGTGGGAGCGGACAACGAGACCCCGCCGCGGATTGGAAGCTGCAAGGGTTGGGTGCTGCTATGGCCGAAGAATCTTATTCGTCTGGAGCCGGCCGAGAGCACACCAATAACCACACATCAACAAGCATGTGCGGAGACCACCACCCCGCCTACACAATTACCAGCTCCTGTAGTGCCGACTGAGAGCGGCAGACGACATGATGAAGGGGGTGCAATAGTACTGGCTGATGTAATTTCTCCTGTAGAACAGAGAATGGATGATGAGACGGAGGTCGACCCTATGGATTTCCTCAATACAAACGCGTATGACTGTGACATAGATATGATGAGTCAACCATATGACGAATCGGGCTATCAGCTTGCTAATGAGGATATGGATGGTATGCCCGGGCAGGGTCATAGCAGGGATTGCAAAAAGTCTCTCTTCATGAAATCCTCACATGACACGCCTAAAAATGCCACCTCAACACATACTCAACTAGCCGGGCGCGAGGGTCGTATAGTACTTAGACCGCGAACACTGGGGCAGGGGTTAAGGAAGGGTCTGGAAGGTGTGCCCAAGAAAAAGGAGAGGAAGAGATCGGGGAAGATAACTGCCTCCAAACAAGCCAGAGCACATAGCAGCCAGACGATGCATTCTGAAGAGCGTGTACCCGTGAAAGGTGCGGTCTTGTTCCATCTCACGGGCGAGCCGATGCTACCGCCGAAACCGCTGGAGGCACTATCAGGGGATCTCAGGAGACTGTACGACCATGTGCTGTCGACTGAGAAAAGCCTACTAGCCTCAAAGGATCCAGCATATCCGACATACGCGGCTCGTGTGCCTGAGGGGAAGTGCTACGTCGAGACACGGCCCGCGGAGGTGTTCTTCCTGCGGTTTGACCATATCTTTGAGATGTTTCTAACAAGGCGGCTCGATTTTACAATCGTCCGCCTTTTTGTGTTACATATGAGGTCTGTCATGAAGAGTGAAGAAGTCTCGCAAATCTGTGTGGCGGATCCATACTACATGCACGAGTCTTTCTTGAGTATCGGCGACTTTGAGCGTGAAACTGCTAGGGAGTACCTCCAAAACTTCATGGTACAGAATAAGGACCGGGAAATGGTCCTCGTGCCTTATCATCCAAAGTAAGTCAGTTCCGGACAACCCTTTCGTACATTTCAATCATTCCTTCTCTCTCATATGGGGAATAATTTGTGGTGTCTTTTCCCCGCAGCAACGGGCGCGCCGTCCTTATTGTTCTTTACCCGCAAGTCTCCCACGCCATCTATTTTGACCCTTCCAGAGACTACGAGAAAAAAGACTACACCCACATAATGAATATTCTAGATGATGCTCTCCAAGGCTTCAGCTTTAGAGGTGGCCACGTGCAGATTGGGAAACAAAGGAACAAGAAGATGGGTTTCGCGCATAAAACTAACTTCTCCTGCATCCATGTCCCAAAACCAAGCAAGAACGATGGATTCTACATCGTCCATCTCATGATTCACTTCAACATGGATCACCAAAAGCTTCGCATGAGAAGCAGAAATGATGATCATATCCACAAGTGGCTAGAATCTCATGGAGAAGCGGATTATAAACTTAGAGATGACTTCTTTCGCATCCAAAGCGACATTGCGACAATCATCATGAAAGAAGTCGTCGATGAGAAGGGGATGTTCCACCACGGCCCTATATCACGAGCTGACATCCGAACTCGCATAGGCATGCAACATCTAGACCTCACGCCGTTCAAGAAGCTAGGGTTCATCCTCGATGATATGGAAGGATGGAACTTCTAGTGATTTATGATGTCGATGATGATGATATGTGTCGGTTTAACTTGTATACTTTTTGTAGTGATGAAACTTTGTGATGTCCACGGTCCCTGCCGAACTTGCGTAACGCTACTTTGTTAGTTTGCGTACGATGACCTAAGTACCTCTAGTTAATTAATTTCCATATTGTATGTTGCATCTAGTTGCTAACCCTTTCTTTTTCGGTGTTGCTCTAGTATATTTTGTTGCATATATATGATTGTACATCCTGTTCATGAACATGCATCTCTAACAGGTACCTAGTTTCTTGATGGCGAGATGGAATTGCTATGTCGTGTACAAAGGGAAGGTTCCGGGGGTGTACAACGAGTGGCATAAGTGTCAGGCGCAAGTGAATGGGTTCACGGGCGCCAGCCAAAAAGGCTTCAAAAGCAGACAAGAAGGAGAAGCTAGTTACTGGAGGTTCACGCTAGCGCGAGAGAGGACTCGTAACTGCCACCTCATGTACTGCATAGTTCCGCTCTCACTCATAGTGATAGCTCTTCTTGCGTATACCTTTGTTTAGATGGATGACGTTGTTGTAGTTGCAAGTATTCGAGACTTGCATGTATCGCTATTTTAGAGATGATGACAAGATACCACTTTGTGTTGGATGATGATTATGATGAGACTATTTGTATGTATATGCTATGATTACATTTGTGGTCTCGCAGGCATTTGTATGTGTATCATGATGACATTTCTATGTGCTAAAGATTCTTCTATAAAGCTTGTTCAAATACAAAACAAATATTCCAAAAAAAACTACTTAAATTAGCAGAAGCGAGTGTATAAAAGTTAGCAGCAGCGCTGCGATAGCAGTAGCGCGCCCAGGCAAAGCGCGCTAGAGCTACTAGCAGTAGCGAGCTTCCACTAACTGCGCCGGTGAGCACGCGCTACTGCTATGTGTTAGCTGTAGCGCCTTATTAGTAGCGCCACTCCCCGCGCTACTGATACACCTAAATGCCGCGCTGCTCCTAGCCTTTTCCCTAGTAGTGTCTTTAGACGTAGGCTCCACAGTATGCTATGCTGTGTACCGCACCTATAGTGTGCCTTGCCATGAGTCAGTCAAGGGTTACAAGTGTGATCCAGGAATGGATCACAAGACAGCGGTCAAGGTTATCCTTAGTAACTAGTGTACTAAGGAATTTTCTTGATTATGGAGGTGGTAAAAGATTTCATCGTAAAGGGTTACGCCGATGCAAACTTTGACACTAATCTGGATGACTCTGAGTAGTAGACCGGATTCGTATAGTAGAGCAGTTATTTGGAATAGTTCCAAATAGCGCGTGGTAGCTGCATCTAGGAGATGACATAAAGATTTGTAAAGCACACACGGATCTAAAAGATTCAGACCCGATGACTAATAACCTCTCTCACAAGCGAGATATGATCAAACCCAATGGGTGTTGGATTCATTACAATCACATAGTGATGTGAACTAGATTATTGACTCTAGTACAAGTGGGAGACTGTTGGAAATATGCCCTAGAGGCAATAATAAAGTGGTTATTATTATATTTCCTTGTTCATGATAATTGTCTATTGTTCATGCTATAATTGTATTAACTGGAAATCATAATACATGTGTGAATACGTAGACCACAACATGTCCCTAGTGAGCCTCTAGTTGACTAGCTCATTGATCAATAGATGGTTATGGTTTCCTGAACATGGACATTGGATGTCATTGATAACAGGATCACATCATTAGGAGAATGATGCGATGGACAAGACCCAATCCTAAGCATAGCACAAGATCGTGTAGTTCGTTTGCTAAAAGCTTTTCTAATGTCAAGTATCATCTCCTTAGACCATGAGATTGTGCAACTCGCGGATACCGTAGGAATGCTTTGGGTGTGCCAAATGTCACAACGTAACTAGGTGGCTATAAAGGTGCACTACGAGTACCTCCGAAAGTGTCTGTTGGGTTGGCACGAATCAAGACTGGGATTTGACACACCGTGTGACGGAGAGTTATCTCTGGGCCCACTCGGTAACCCATTATCATAATGAGCTCAATGTGACTAAGTAGTTAGTCACGGGATCATGCATTACGGAACGATTAAAGTTACTTGCCGGTAACGAGATTGAACGAGGTATTGGGATACCGACGATCGAATCTCGGGCAAGTAACGTACCGATTGACAAAGGGAATTGTATACGGGATTGCTTGAATCCTTGACATCGTGGTTCATCCGATGAGATCATCGTGGAACATGTGGGAGCCAACATGGGGATCTAGATCCCGCTGTTGGTTATTGGCCAGAGAGCTGTCTCGGTCATGTCTGCATGATTCCCGAACCCGTAGGGTCTACACACTTAAGGTTCGGTGACGCTAGAGTTGTTATGGGAATTAGTGTGCAGTTACCGAATGTTGCTCGGAGTCCCGGATGAGATCTCAGACATCATGAGGAGTTCCAGAATGGTCTGGAAGTAAAGATTTATATATGGCAAGTCCTATTTTGGCCACCGGAAAATGTTCAGGATCTTTCGGTATTGTACCGGGAAGGTTCTAGAAGGTTCCGGAGTGGGGCCTGTCGGTTTCAAAACCGGCAGATCTCGGGTAGGGGGTCCTGATCTGTGCGTCTTAGGCTGATGGTAATAGGAAGCAAGGGACACAATGTTTACCCAGGTTCGGGCCCTCTCAATGGAGGTAAAACCCTACTTCCTGCTTGATTAATATTGAAGATATGTGGAATACAAGAGTAGATCTACCACGAGATCGTAGAGACTAAACCCTAAGAGCTTGCCTATGATGGTATGATTGTAATTGTGATCGGCCTTCTAAGGACCATCCTCTCCGGTTTATATAGACACCGAAGAGTTAGGGTTTACATGGAATCGGTTACAAGGAAGGATATATAATATCCGGATCACCAACCTTGTCTTCCACGCAAAGGAGAGTCCCATCCGGACACGAGCCGAAGTCTTGAGTCTTGTATTTTGACGCTTCTATAGTCCGCACGATGCATATAGTCCGGCTGTCCGGATACCCCCTTATCCAGGACTGCCTCATTAGCCCCTGAACCAGGCTTCAATGACGATGAGTCCGGCGCGCAGTTTTGTCTTTGGCATTGCAAGGCGGGTTGCTCCTCCGAATACTCCAAGGTTACCATCGAACACGTAGACCCTGTCCGGATCTGCAAAATGATCTTCACATACCACCGTAGAGAGAATGGTACTCCAGCTGACAACTTTTAGACGGCGTGACATGCCATTAGGGCCAGGTCATTATTCAAACCGTTTTTTCACAACCAGGCACAGCGCGTATTGCGAGGCGGTTTCCTTGACACGTCCTGTCAAAGCAGAGATCATGTCCCCTTGTCGTGGGATTCTCATCAATACAGGTATGGGTAATCCCCCCGTGCCATCAATCGTGGTGCTTGGGAAGTAAGCGATTCTCAACAGGCTAGTGGGGAGGCACACTGCTTTCGTCGCCTCTATAAAGGGATAAGAGTTCCTCATTTTTACCCACGCCTTCTTCCTCCCCTCGCATACTCTTGCCCCCTCGAGCTCCAGCGCGCTAGTCCAGGTCTTCTCCGCACAGTTAGTCATGTCCGGAGCAGGAGGCAAGTGGGTGGCTTCCACCGTGACGGAGGAGAAGATCACGAATCTCCGGGCGGCCGGATACTTGGTCACAGACATAGCACACCGCCTACCAGAGGAGGGGCAGGTCATTCCAACTCCAGGACCCCACGAGAGGGTCGTGTTCCTTGCCCACTTCGTCCGTGGACTGGGGTTTCCACTCCACCCCTTCGTCTGCGGGCTTATGTTCTACTACGGGCTAGACTTTCATGATCTAGCTCCGAACTTCGTCCTCAACATCACGGTGTTCATCGTCGTGTGCGAGGCTTTCCTCCGCATCAAGCCTCATTTTGGCTTGTGGCTCCAAGCCTTCTGCGTGAAGCCGAAGATTGTAAGCGGCCAGCAAGCGGAGTGCGGAGGAGCCATGGTGGGAAAAATGCCTAATGTCACCTGGCCTGAAGGCTCCTTTGCGGAAACCGTGAAGGGGTGGCAATCGGGGTGGTTCTAGATCACCAAGCCACGCGGCGCCGACTGGGCACCGGCCCCCGAGTTCCGATCTGGGACCCCTATGCGGCTCACCTCCTAGGAACAGAAGGGCCTGTTAGGGGGCAAATCTGCAGAGCTGACTGGACTCATCACCTACGTCAAGGGAATGAAGGACAAGAACATCAAGCTCGTCAACGTGATCCAAGTCATGCTCACTCGCCTGATACTGCCGTGCCAAAGGTGGGCATTAAATTTGTGGGAATTTGTCCCGTCCGAACACCGGTTGCCCCAGAGGCTCTACGGCATGAAGCATAAGAACGCATGGAAGGCGTTGTTCAAGGCCACCGAGGTACCTCCTCTCATAACCAAGGACCGCGGGCTCCACGCCACACGGCAACATACCCAGGTGAGTTCTCAGGCCGCCATCGGGTCCGGTTCTTCCCAATGTACTCATGGGGGAATTCCTAAGTGATTGTGTATATTTGTTTTAGGAGTATGTGGAGACAGCGGAGCGGATCGACAGTCCGGCTCCGTTGTAGAAAGCCCAGCCAATGATCGTCTGACGAAGATGCTGGACCCGTTGCCCTATAAGGCGTCGGAGAAGAAAGCCGACCAGAAGGCCCTGGGGACCGAAAAGGGTCTCCGAAGTAAGGTTGCGCAAGCCTCGTCCGAAGATGACGAGGCGCACTCCTCCCCCGAAGGGGAAGAAGAAGAAGAGGAGGCCGCCCCGTCCGGAAAGGATGGAGGGCCTGAGACGGTGAATCAGAGGGCCAGGAGAGGCTCCCGGCGTAAGGCCGTCATACCCTTGTCGTCTGATGACGACGAGGAGGATTCCTCCCGCGGAGGCGGAGAGGAACAAGGAGAAACACCACCTCCCCGTGTCGGGGGAGGGAAGAAGAGGAAGGCCGCCCCGATGGAGGAGGCTGGGACATCCAAGAAGGGAAAAGCATCCCTTTCGGACTACTCCGCGACCGCCGCCGATAGCGAGGAAGGGTGGTTGCCCAGGAAGAAGCCCCTCGTGCGGTCGTAAGTATCCACACTCAGTCGTAATTTTCGCTTCATAATTTTTTTTATAATGCCGAACTTGTATACAGTCCGGCCAGGGCCCATCCGGGAGTGTCGTCTTCGGACGGGTCCTTGAGTGAGTCAGCAATGAACTCACTCCCGACGGCCACGTCTCCTCGCCCTGCGGACGACACGGAGGTGTTGTCCCGAAAGCTCCTGACGATAGCGGAGGTGGCCCTGGAGGCGCCTCAGGGCGGCGTCCCAGGCGTCGGACTCGCGGGGTTCAAGGTCCCCGCGGATCATGTCGATGAGAGCCACGGAAAGCCGGGCTCTCAGCCGAACATTGTTCCGGAGCCTTCAGTGGTTCCGGACTTAGGCTGGCAACCCCTCGTTATGGAGGGAGGGCCGTCTATATCAAGGACTTCTGTTGCGCCCCAGGCGCCGGATTGTCTGCTGGAAGCGCTTTGAGGCGCTTCCCTAGATGAAGAGCACCGTACTCTCATGAGTGCGGTGATTCAGAAGGTTTTTTCCGCCAAGAGCGGACTAACCGAAGCCTGCACCAGCCTCCTAACAGGCTTTGAGGTAAGCAGTAAAAATGTGTAAAAGAACCACCCGATAGGTAGTAGCCCTGATATTCTGTTTGGTGTTCGGAAAGAAAAACCAAACGGAGGGTCAATTATAATCCGCAGGAGTCTAACAATAAGTGTGAATGTAAATAAATAGGCTGTGCTGCTGGCCACTGCTGCTCCCACGGCCGAAATCGCCGGCCTGACGCAGGATTTAGAGCGGGCACAGGGAGAGCTCGCCCTCGCGAGGAAGCAGCTCGAAGAGAACAAAGGTAAATGATTTCCCTCTCTCATATAATAAATAGTAAATAAAATTTGATTATGCTAACAACGAGACGTCGTGATGTGGTAATAGAGGCCGCCACCGAAATGGCGTCTCTCAAGAAGGCGATGTCCGAGGCCGAACACAAAGCGGCCTTGGAACTCAAGGAGCGCAAAAAGCAAGAGGCCCTAGTGGGCGAGGTACAAGAAGAGCTCCAGGAGCTCGGCAAGAAGCTCGAGTCTGCAGAGTGGGAGCTTAAAGCAAAGGAGGACGAGCTTGCGAAGGCCCTTACAAATACAAAAGACGCCAAGGCCGAAGCCAAGAGGGCTCAGCAAAAGATCCAGGAGGCCAAGAAAATAACGGCGGGTAAGAAATTTTTTATGCAAAGCAAACATGTGGAGGAGGCGTTTCTTTTACTTACTTGAATCTGGAGCTCTCCAGGGGCATTAGCAGACCTGCCACGCAGCGTATCAAATGCCGCGGAGTTCTACCGTGCACAGGAGGGGAGCTCAACGGAGAAGTTGTTCTGGTCCCAGTATGCTAGGGTCGAGCATGCAATGCCTCTGAGTGACCAACTGAAGCAGTTGGTGAAACTCCACAAGGCAACCGAAGTGGCTATGAAAGATCCCGTAGTCCGGATATGGCCTGGCGAGCTTCTGCCCACCAGCTACTTCGGCCTGATCAAGCGGATGGTGGATTCCTGTCCACGACTGGAAGTCATCAAGCGATCTGTTTGCATCGAGGGTGCTCGCCAGGCCCTTGACCGCGCCAAGGTGCATTGGGGCAAGCTGGATGCGGAGAAGCTGGTGAAGGACGGGCCGCCGGAGGGCAAGCCGCATCACGTCCCCGAGAAGTATTATGATGGTGTTATGAAGGGTGCTTGCCTCGTGGCCGATGAATGTAGCAAAGACATAATTTTTGAATGAATTCACTTCGGTCATGTTTGTAATTTAAAGACGAAGTTACTTGCGCTATGTAGCGCTTTTGTAATTTAAAATATTACCTTCTGTGCGGCTGTTTATCAGATTCTGAAAGTAGGTCAGTCATCGGCTTCCGCCCCTGTGTAACTAGTACTGGGGTGTTCGTTGAAAACCCGGACACTCTTTATCCAAATGTTTGGTCCCTTAAGGAGGTGTCCAGCGCAGTGAACTAGGCAACCGGACTATACGGCTTTATAACCTTCACTTAGCCATAGAAGTATATGATTTAAAATTTTGGCGAAGCCCCTAGAATCCGGAAGGCCGAATTGGGGCGCTATACACGCCTATATCGGACAAAGCCGAATTAACGCCTAAAGCGGAAAAATCTTTAAGGAGTTTAAGACCTCTCGAACAGCGATCAGTCTCTCGCCACATCATGTCGGACAGTTTTGTGCTTTCTCTACTGAGGTGCTCATTCGGCAGAACCAGGGCACAATCGCAGTAGTTCTCCCTGCGGTACCTTAGCCGAATTAATGGAACGTAAGGCACCAAAGCAAGGGAGCCGGGCTATGCCAACCGTAACCCAAGACATGATTCGGAGCTGATGCATATAATGCTATAAGTTCGGGGTGCCGCACTGTTGAAAGTGTTCGGACTTGACTTGCCGTATTATGGGGTACCATAAGAAGCCCCTAGCAAACTACATGTACCAAAGTGTACGGATGCAAAATGAAATAGACATTTATAGAAAATGCTCAAATAAAAATAAGTAAGCGGACGCTATATGTGGTCTCCATTGATAAATAGTACGTTTAAGCGTATGTTTACAATGTATGCATTAAGCGGAGACTAAATAGGATGATTTGACATATCCTATCCTGGGGCAGGCCACATACAGATAGATATTGCAGGAATAATGATCGTAAATAGATTTCACCTAGCTGTTTCCTGCTGTGCCCAAAGCCTGTTGCCTCCTGGGTTTCCTCTCCTATGTAGGTCCGACAATCCGGTTATTCTGGAGAAGCTGCACTAAAGCAATGTCCTTAAAGGTGAAAGGAAAGGTTATGAAGTGATACCGTAATGATGACTGAGCCCCTGATAGGCCTCCGCCTGTGCCCATGGTATTTTGAGTGCGTAATTGTGTACGCATGGCACAAATGCTGCTTTGATGGGATTTGAGCGGAGGCCGGACTGCTAGTCCTGCTCTTGTCTTGCCTGCTGATCTTGCTGCGGGGTGTTCCGCCCTCGCTTGACGGAGCTTGAAAATGTCGTCGCCGGATTGGTGGTTTGCCGGAGGAGGCCACATTGTACTTCTGCCGCAAGGGCCGCAGTATGTTCTTATGTACGGAGAGAGCGCTCCATATTCCCGTTGATTGTTATGACCCTGCGCGGGCCTGGCATCTTGAGCTTGAGGTATGCATAGTGTGGTACCGCATTGAATCTAGCAGTTGCGGTTCGTCCGAGCAAGGCATGGTAGCCACTGCGGAAAGGGACGATATCGAAGATTAGCTCTTCGCTTCGGAAATTATCCGGAGATCCGAATACCACTTCCAATGTTATAGAGCCCGTGCAATGGGCCTCTACTCCAGGAATGACACCTTTAAAGGTGGTTTTGGTGGGCTTGATCCTTGAAGGATCGATGCCCATCTTCCGCACTGTGTCCTGATAAAGCAGGTTCAGTCTGCTGCCTCCGTCCATAAGGACTCTTGTGAGGTGAAATCCGTCTATAATTGGGTCTAAAACCAATGCGGCTGGGCCGCCGTGAGGGATGCTAGTAGGATGATCCCTACGATCAAAGGTGATCGGACAAGCTAACCATGGGTTGAATTTGGGGACGACTGGCTCCATCGCATATACGTCCCGCAGTGCTCGCTTCCGTTCCCGCTTGGGGATGTGGATGGCGTAGATCATGTTGACCGTTTACACCTGGGGGGGGGGGGGATTTCTTCTGGCCCCCCATGTTCGGACGCCGGGGCTCATCTTCATCGTCGCTGTGCAGTCCCTTGTCCTTGTTTTCGACCTTTATTTTGCCGGCCTGTTTAAAGACCCAGCAGTCTCTGTTGGTGTGGTTGGCTGGCTTGTCTGGGGTGCCATGAATTTGGCACGAGCGCTCTAGTATACGGTCCAGACTGGACGGTCCTTGATTGTTGCGCTTGAATGGCTTCTTCCGCTGACCGGATTTCGATCCGCTGAATCCGGCATTGACCGCCGTATCCTCGGTGTTGTCGCTGTTGTTCCGTCACTTGTGTCTGTTGCGCCGTGGCTTGCCATTATTGTCCAGGACATCTGAAGTTCCAGAATGTGGCGTAGTGCTACTGTGAGCCAACCAGCTATCCTCGCCCGCGCAAAAGCGGGTCATTAGTGTCGTAAGGCTGCCATGGACTTGGGTTTCTGCTGGCCGAGGTGTCTGGCGAGCCTCTCGTCACGGATATTATGTTTGAAAGCCGCCAGGGCTTCGGCGTCCGGACAGTCGACTATTTGGTTCTTTTTAGTTAGGAACCGAGTCCAGAATTTCCTGGCTGATTCTCCGGGCTACTGAGTTATGTGGCTCAAGTCATCGAAATCCGGAGGTCGCACATATGTGCCCTGGAAGTTTTCAAGGAATGCGTCTTCCAGGTTTTCCCAAGTGCCAATGGAATTTGCGAGCAGGCTGTTTAGCCAGTGTCGGGCAGGTCCTTTGAGCTTAAGGGGAAGATACTTGATGGCATGTCGATCATCTCTGCGGGCCATGTGAATGTGGAGAAGGAAATCCTCGATCCATACCGCGGGGTCCGTGGTGCCATCATATGATTCAATGTTTACGGGTTTAAATCCTTCTGGGAATTCGTGATCCATCACTTCATCAGTCAAGCATAGGTGGTGTCCGGCGCCTCTATGTCGGGCTATGTCACGACGCAGTCCGGCTGCGTCTGACTGGTTGTATTCGGCCCGGCCGGATTTGTTGTTAGTGTATCCGGTATGACGGTCATCGTCATGTGCTTCGGCGCGCGCCCGCGATCCGTAGATCAATCTTGGTTGTCCTGTGACGTTATCCAGTTTATCGCGCAGGTCCTCGGTATTGCCCCGGGCCATAGTAAACCGGTGCGGGGGTACGGGCTGGTACTTCGGCTGATATGCCGTTTTGTCCTGACCTCGAGGCGGTCGGTCAGCCGTGGGGCGCTCGAGTCCGTATTCCTCGGCTGCCAGGACTTCTTTCCATCTGTCTATGAGCAGATCTTGATCAGCTTGGAGCTGTTGCTGCTTCTTCTTCAGGCTTCTCGCAGTGGCAATAAGCCGGCGCTTGAAGCGCTCCTGCTCTGCGAGGTCTTCGGGTACGCCGAACTCGTCGTCGCCGAGGCTAATCTCGTCTTCGAAGAGGGGCATGTAGTTGTCCTCCTCCGGATACCCGTCTGTCGCCTGTTCGTCTAGGCTGTTATGCCCGTCTTCCTGTTCGGCCTGCTCGAAGGCGGGCTGTTTGGGGTTGTATTCATCGTCGGCATCGTCCGGATTATTATCATCTCCGGCGCCAGTATTGCCTTGGTGGGTCTTGGAGCGGTGCAGGCGACGCCCATGCTTTGCTTTCTTCTTGGAGGGCTTATCCTCCGTTGCCTCATCGCCATTCGTTTCTTTCGGAGTGTCCACCATATATATATATCACATGAAGAGGTGGCTGTCCACCGCCCTGTGAGCGGTGGCTCCTCTATGTCTCCTGCATCGTCGTCCATACCGTCGATGTCTTCGAAGTCAAAGTCGAGCATGTCGGTTAACTCATCGATCGTCGCGACAAAGTGGGTGGTGGGTGGGCAGCAAATGCCTTTGTCGCCTGCTTCCCACTCCAGCCGAACATAGTTCGGGCCAGAGTCTCCTGACAAAGAGAGATACTTCAATGAGTTCAGCATGTCGCCAAAGGGTGAGTGCTGAAAGATGTCCGCAGTGGTAAACTCCATTACCGGAGCACAACCTAGCTCGGCTGGCTCGAGAGTGAGCGGACCAGGACCAACTGCCGGATATGAGTCCGGGGGTCCGGGGTTACAGGCCTCCACAGAGGTGGGACCCGTGTTCGGCTCCACCGTCGATAAGTGTGCGACCTGCGGAGCGGGGTCCAGCCCTCCGTCTGTAGGCAACGCAACCTGTCCTGAATTTAGATCCAAAGCTGCTTCGGGGATGATGTCCCGGGCACTGTCCGACAGCAGGTCTAGGCCGTGCTCGTCGTGGCTGTCCGGCGCTCCTGGCGCAGGCTTGAATCCGTCGAAGATCAAGTCTCCGCGGATATCCACCGTGTAGTTCAAGTTTCCGAACCTGATCTGGTGGCCAGGGGCGAAGCTGTCGATCTGCTCCAACTGGCCAAGCGAATTGGCCCGCAGTCCGAAGCCACCGAACACAAAGATCTGTCCGGGAGAGAAGTCTCGCCCTGGACCGTGTTGTTGACGATTGAAGACGCCATCAAGCCTCTAAGCGACGGCATAGAGGAACTCTCAATGACAGCACCAATGTCAGTGTCAAAACCGGCGGATCTCGGGTAGGGGGTCCCGATCTGTGCATCTTAGGCTGATGGTAACAGGAAGCAAGGGACACAATGTTTACCCAGGTTCGGGCCCTCTCGATGGAGGTAAAACCCTACTTCCTGCTTGATTAATATTGAAGATATGTGGAATACAAGAGTAGATCTACCACGAGATCATAGAGGCTAAACCCTAAGAGCTAGCCTATGATGGTATGATTGTAATTGTGATCGGCCTTCTAAGGACCATCCTCTCTGGTTTATATAGACACCGGAGAGTTAGGGTTTACATAGAGTCGATTACAAGGAAGGAAATATAATATCCGGATCGCCAAGCTTGTCTTCCACGCAAAGTAGAGTCCCATCCGGACACGAGCCAAACTCTTGAGTCTTGTATCTTGACGCTTCTACAGTCCGGACGATGCATATAGTCCGGCTGTCCAGGACTCCCTCAGGGCCCACCTGCATGGGGGGACCCACATGATCGTGGGTAGTGGGGGCAAGGCCACACACCCCTGGTCAAGGCGCACCAAGATCCCCCTTAGAAGGAATAAGATCATATCCCGAAAGGATAAGATCAAGATCCTTAAAAAGGGGGGATAACAATCGGTGGGGAAGGAAATGATGGGATTTCTTTCCTCCCGCCCTTGCCAATGCCCCAATGGACCTGGAGGGCAAGAAACCAGCCCCTCCACCCCTATATATAGTGGGGAGGCGCATGGGAGCTTCACCCCTTGCCCCTAGCGCAGCCCTCCCCCTCTCCAACTCCACCTCCTCCTCAGTAGTGCTTGGCGAAGCCCTGCCGGAGAACTGCAAGCTCCACCACCACGCCGTCGTGCTGCCGGAGCTCTCCCTAACTTCTCCTCTCCCCTTGCTGGATCAAGAAGGAGGAGATGCCCCCGGGCTATACGTGTGTTGAACGCGGAGGCGCCGTCCGTTCAGCATTAGATTGGATCTTCCACGATTTGAATCGTCGCAAGTACGACTCCCTCATCCGCGTTCTTGTAACGCTTCCGCATCGCGATCTTCAAGGGTATGAAGATGCACTCCCCTCTCTCTCGTTGCTAGTCTCTCCATAGATTGATCTTGGTGATGCATGGAAAAACTTTAATTTCTGCAACGATCCCCAACAATTTATTGGCAAAAAGCTTTGTAAAAACGAAGTGTGTGGAATGACTTCAGTCATAAGTTTACCGTGGGTGATTGCTACATCTTGAGCTAGCTTTGGTTTTCCCCGAAGAGGAGAGAGTGATGCAGCAAGTGTAGCGTAAGTATTTCCCTCAGTTTTTGAGAACCAAGGTATCAATCCAGTAGGAGGCTCCTCAAAAGTCCCACGCACCTACACAAACAAACTGAGAACTCGCAACCAACGCAATAAAGGGGTTGTCAATCCCTTCACGGCCACTTGCGAAAGTGAGATCTGATAGAGATAGTATGATAAGATAAATATATTTTTGGCATTTTATGATATAGATGCAAGAAAGTAAAGATGCAAATAAAAGTAGATTGAAAGCAAATATGATAAGAGATAGACCCGGGGGCCATAGGTTTCACTAGAGGCTTCTCTCGAGAGCATAAGTATTACGGTGGGTGAACAAATTACTGTCAGGCAATTGATAGAAAAGCGAATAATTATGACGTTATCTAGACATGATCATGTATATAGGCATCACATCCATAACAAGTAGACTGACTCCTGCCTGCATCTACTACTATTACTCCACACATCGACCGACTCCTGCCTGCATCTAGAGTATTAAGTTCATAAGAACAGAGTAACGCATTAAGCAAGATGATATGATGTAGAGGGATAAACACATGCAATATGATATAAACCCCATCTTGTTATCCTCGATGGCAACAATACAATACGTGTCTTGCAACCCTTTCTGTCACTGGGTAAGAACACCGCAAGATTGAACCCAAAGCTAAGCACTTCTCCCATGGCAAGAAAGATCAATCTAGTAGGCCAAACCAAACCGATATATCGAAGAGACTTGCAAAGATAACTCAATCATACATAAAAGAATTCAGAGAAGATTCAATTAATATCCATAGATAAATCTGATCATAAACCCACAACAACGGATCTTGACAAACACACCGCAAAAAGAGATTACATCGAATAGACCTTCATAAGAGAGGGGGAGAACATTGTATTGAGATCCAAAAAGAGAGAAGAAGCCATCTAGCTAATAACTATGGACCCGTAGGTCTGTGGTAAACTACTCACAACTCATAGGAGGGGCAAGGATGTTGATGTAGAGGCCCTCCATGGTCGATTCCCCCTCCGGCAGAGTGCCTGCGAAGGCTCCCAGATGGGATCTCGCGGATACAGAAGGTTACGGTGGTGGAAATTGTGTTTCGTGGTGCCCCTGGATGTTTTCGGGGTCCGTGGATATATATAGGAAGAAGAAGTACGTCGGTGGACGCCTGAGGGGCCCACGATATAGGGGGGCACGCCCTACAGGGGGTGGGAGCGCCCTCGTATCTCGTGGGGCCCTCGGAGCTTTCTTGACTTGCACTCCAGGCTCTCCGAATCAGATTTGTTCCAAAAATAACGCTCTCGAAGGTTTCATTCCGTTTGGACTCCGTTTGATATTCCTTTTCTTCGAAATACTGAAATAGGCAAAAAAAAACAACAATATGGACTGGGCCTCCGGTTAGTAGGTTAGTCTCAAAAATGACATAAATGTAGAATAAAGCCCATAAACATCCAAAACAGGTAATATAATAGCATGGAACAATCAAAAATTATAGATACGTTGGAGACGTATCAGTGATGAGGTCAAAGTTACACAGAAGGGCGATGATGGACACTCAAATGCGATAATTATTCTACGCTCTACAGGGCACATGATAGAAGAAACCAACTATGTCAAATAATGTCAAAGATCACAGTCGAGTTAGCTATACAGATCGTGTGCTGTGAGATCGACAAGGTAAACAGATCCAAGAATGGTTAATAAAATCTAAGACCATTGCATATTAAGGTCAAAATAGTGCCATTTAAACGATTGTACCACACAAAGCTCAAAATATTACAAGGTTCAAATTCCAGAGTTATATGGCTCAAATTTAAAGATTACAAGGTTCAAACTGATATTAGAAATGAAATTCATCTCATCGGCTGCAAACGCTCGCGTTGATCTGCTAAACATGGATATCTGAGAGGTTCGAACTAATATTACCACTTCTAAATCTGGTTTTGAAACCTCACAATTATTGCAAAGGGGTCAGCCACTTAGAAATCATGTATGGGGTTGACACGATGACTTCCGATTACTCTGTGATCTGAAGTTTAAAATGAAATTCAGCATTTTTGGAGCCTATTCCATTCTGCCACAGGCGCCGGCGCTGATCAACAAACCATTCATTTTTACGAAATAAATGTAGTGCAATCCTCATTACCTTAAGTACACTTGCTCTGAAAACAAAGAACTTGGCGAATATAATCTCCGGTAAGGTCCCTCGATAAGAGTTCAAAGTAATTTATGAGAGATGCAGATCTAGGCATTCGACGTGATTTTTATACTGTATCACATTATCCACCACTGGGCCTAATCTTATCTGCAAAAGAAGAAAATGTGTTAGTGCCTACATGCAGTTTTCAACACTACTACATGCTTATTTGGAGGGAGATGATGACTGTCAACATATTATCTGGGAGGCTGCTGATGAAGTCTAGCCTCCTGGAGTCACGTGTGGTTCTAGCTCGCCCCGTCTCCGCTTGTTGGCAGCCCTATTCTCCACCTCCGGAGTCTCCTTGTCAGCGGCGCTTTTCTGATATAAATGGGAGTACAGGGAATATTTAGTTAAAACAAGGCAATAGAAAAGTGAATTGGTAACTAGAAGTTATTAGGTAGGAATATAGTAAGAAAAGGGAATAGCAATTGGTTGCTTAAATACTACACAATTCATTTGACATTTCTAGGTAAGTCAACATGCAGATAGTTGAAAAGAAAACTTACTTCAAACAATGTCTGGACGGTTGATATTGTCGGGGAAGTTAGCATAACCATGCCCTTTTATGTGTAGTGCAATTTTAGTGCCAGCTTTCAGTACATAAAACTTATAAATTTATTTCCAAAAGCCAGTGCCTAAATAGGAGTCACCACGTTCATCATGTCTTACAGTAGCAACGATTGTAAATCCATGGTTTGTCTGCAGTATGACATCCCTGCAGTCTTGATTTATGTAAAGGGAAAGATTGTGCACTACATATTCTATTGCATAGCAAGGGACGCGCTGCAGAAAATTGTAGGATTATTAAAGGAAATATGGTAACATTCAAATATGAGCCCAAATTGAAAGAACTGTACAGTAGTTGAAATCAAAGGACAAAAATCTATTTGGACATTCCTGTCATAAGTTTCTTGCACAAACCTTTTATGTTTTTAAAACAACTCGTATAATAGGTTGGTAGTGCCTGGACCACTATTCTAAGAAGAACCTCCTTCGCCGCACATGACACCATCTTTTCACACCACCCTTATACCCTTCACCGCGAGATTTCCACAACATGCTCAAATTTCC
Organism: Triticum aestivum; assembly: GCF_018294505.1. Classification (NCBI taxonomy): domain Eukaryota; kingdom Viridiplantae; phylum Streptophyta; class Magnoliopsida; order Poales; family Poaceae; genus Triticum; species Triticum aestivum. The sequence continues at coordinate 731,003,027 of NC_057813.1, forward strand.
GCTCTGTAATCTTGCATGTGGCCATCGATAGGCCAAGCTACCTCGCAGAGAGTGCTTCCCTATGAATATTCAAAGTCCTCTTCACCTCTCCTAACTGATGCACAACAATTTGGACTAAAGAAGACCGAACTTTTCTGCTTATTTGTACTTTGGCCCGAACCAAGACAACAATCTTACAATATGTTATTCAATCTATATGCACTTGGGCTATCAGCCATCATGAACACGAAGCAGTTATCTGCAAAAAGTAAGTGTGAAATCCATGGTACTCTAGTACATGCCCGAATATTACGATTAATCCATCCATTGTCATAGTTCTTAAGCAAGCAAGTTAAACCTTCCCCACACAACAAGAAGAGATGGGGAGATGAGATCTCCCTGGTGAATGCCCCTTGATGGCTGGAAGGAACTCAACAATTCCCCATTAACATCTAGTTGGAAACTGGCAGTACAAACACATGACATAACAAAGGAAATCCACGTTTAATCGAACCCAAGCTGCTGTATAATGCCCTCCAGATACACCCATTCAATACGACCGTAGGATTTCATCATAACATGTTTGGCCGCATACCAACCTTGCTTTCCTTTTTTTCCGCGTCATCGAGTGTATGCATTCGTAAGTAGTTAAAATAATGTCTGTTATTAGCCTTCTAGGAACAAAGGCACTCTGCTCCTTTGCAAGAACTTCATCTAGAATCTCCCTCAAACAGTTCGATAGATCTTTTTGAACTGATTTCGTAAATGACGTTGCAAAGAGAAATAGGTCTATATTGCGTAATATTCTGAGTATTTTTTACGTTCAGAATTAAAACAATTACCGTCTTGTTAATCACTTGGGGCAAATGACCCCCATTCAAAAAATAAGGACTTCCTGAATTTAACTGGGGTGGAACCCCTCCCCTTTCTTTTTCCAATCACATCTCCCCACCTCAACCAGTCCTTAAGATCTGTAAAATAACATCCGTTGATTTAGCTTTCCTCAGGGTTTCCATGTTGTTTTGTGTGTGAGATTTGTTTGTCTTTTGCCACAAGCACCGGTCCACTCCGTTGGGTAGTACACTAGGAATGCAACCAAGTTAGGTGTAAATGTTTCGTTTGTGTGTTTGTGTGTGTTTGGTACGAGAAAATATCACATGGAAACCAGTGAAAACCACATGGAAACGATGTTTTAAAGTTTCAAAAAAATCTCAAAAAAAGAAAGAGATATTAAGAGTGTGATGTTCTATTACCATGTGAAATTTCCAAGTTCAAACACGTTAGTATTTACGAGGTATGAAAAAAACAAAATCAGCATTGAATAGTGCCAAACTGTACACATCACTATTCATTGCTGAATTTGTTCTTTTCATAGCTCATAAATGGTAATGTGTTTGTACTTGAAACTTTTCATGGCAATAGAACATCACCCTCTAAACATCCTGTATTTCTCTCAGGTGTTGACGAAACTTTTAAATGTGGTTTCCACAAAGTTTTCTTTGAAACTTGGTTTTCATAGGATATTCTCTCGTTTGGCACGGGCATCAGGACCTGCATTCAGCAGACATCACCGCGTGTAGGTACGTGGTCGCTGTCTGGTCCTACATATGTATACAGTACCTATCACAAGTAATGTGGTTTGTTGGATCAGCTGGTGCTCCGTACAATGATAGCAAAGATGCATGCTCCACCACCACGGCCATTTGTAGAAACGTGAGTCTCCCAGCGACCACCCTTGATTTGAGATATAGGTCAGTGAGAGGTCAACACTCACAAGCAGGAAAATGAGCGGTAACACAAAAAAACATAGACAAGCAGTCACATAAGTACATTATGGTGTTGTCGAGTGACGTAGTCAAGGTATCCCATCACCTGGAGAACTGTCCATTGGTGTATCCTCCAGCAAGCTATGTGGACGGGTTTTCCTATCTCTCACAAACTTGATGGAAATATTTGTCCAAAAAGAAATGCATTGCATAAATATCAATGATGATATTAGTTCCTTTTTCAAGCAAAAGAAATGGCTCGCATCAAAGCGGGGCCCTTCTTTTTCATTCATCATCATTAATATTACAGGATATATGCTCCTCGTAAATATATAGAGCTAAGGTGGGTGGCGAGGTCCAAGGTTCTGCACCATGTGGATGATGATTATCTATGCCTCAATATGCTGATGCCACTAAACTTTTTATGGAAACATGATTTGAACCAATCAAACTAATTTAATGAAAAAATATTTTTTTATGAACACCTTCCATGTCTAAAAAGATACTTTGGCAAGAGGGAACTTTTTGGTTGAGGCGTGGGCTTGTTTCCTTTCAAATACCTTTGCATTGCAATTCTTTGCCGGAGACTACAAAATTGAGATTTAAAACGGGCGTAAGTTTCTAAATTGTATGGAGGTATGTCTTCACGGTTGAAGGTCCAATAACGGCATGGGTGAGCTCAAGACTGAGCACGTTATCCTAAGGGCGACTCGCTTCTTCATCCATAGTGCAAGCTCGTGGCTGTTCTATGGCAGGTGTGTGGCTGTGTGTTGTATGTGGTTTGTGATTGTGAACTAGCTAGGTAGGTTCATACGAGAACCTACCCCTGCATGGTTACGGCCCTGCCCCCTCATGGTTTTACTGCAGGAAGTTCATCGGATCAGGCAGTGGTCACGTGCTGCTGACTGCTGCATTTGGATCGGACCAGGATCTGTCTGCTGTAGCTAGATCTTCGCTATGAAGCCTAAAGTCCGCCGCGGAGGTGTGCCTACCGTGAACTGGAGATATTACAGGACGCAGCCGGAAGGCCCTCTATGGGTTTTGGCGGCTCTCGCTCTCGCCAGTTTGCTTTCACAGCCAAGATGCAATCTACGAGTAGCAACATGATGCAAAAGGTATGGTTGTGTAGCGATGACAATGGGATTTCTAATGCAGGGCTGCGTTGGGATCGTGAAAAAGTGGTGGTGACAGCACATGATTGACTCCGAGTTAATGGTGCTTCTCGAGTACCCGGTCTCAAGTTTCAGGGTGAAAAACGTAGGTCTAACCCGAATTGGTCATACCTAGCAATTATGGCATTACCTTCTCAAAGGCATTGCTCGGATATTTTCAGACCTGTTCTTCAAGGTAAAAACATAGAGTCTTACCTTTTGTGGTTAGATCCGGTGACCATGGCGCTTGAGCATTGTTTCCTAATTCCTGAAGGCATTGCTGTTGAATAACCTCGTTGTATTTGTGATGTTAAGAAATGGTTGGTGAGAATATGGCCGTTGTTGTAGTTTTTTGATCGTTGGGATGGCTTTGCGGTCATTTTTCTTTTTCCTCGCTTAGATATAGCTTTGGTCTTATAGACCGTGCTTTTGTTGGCGTATTTTCTATGTGTTGGTGTTGGTTGCGTGCATCCTAGCTATGCAGAGGCGGATGCATGCTCATTATCTCTGTGTCCACTTGACGCTTCATTTTTAGTTAATAAAATTCACCTTTGGCGGAAAAAAAGTGTTCATATCGAGAGATATTGACCACACTCACCAAGCAATTGGCACTGTTCTCCGGGTGTGGTCTATGCTAGGGTTACGTGCTCGCTGTCGGGGTCTACATATACAGTACCCATCATAAGTATTGTATGATGGATCGTTGGATCCGCTGGTGCTCCGACAATGATAGCAAAGCTACCGGCTCCACCACCAACAGCCACACCCACGGCCATTTTTAGCAAGGTGAATATCCCAGCGACCAGCCTTGATTTGTCCACCAGGCATGCATGACTGGCACCCGGCCGTACGATGGCCGGCCCCCGGCGCTCTGACGTTGCATGTGGATAGGCCTGGCCGCCGGCCGGGCATGCATACGATGACGGTCTCAGCGGCTCAAAAAGGCTACAGCTAGGTCGGTCCCAATTGCTCCAGCAGATCACAGGCGCAAGTGGCTTTTATTTAATTCTGTCAGAGAAAACAAAACATGGTGGTGCGAGCTGAGGCTGCGTGAAGCGTCGAAAGTACTCCAGAGCGCGAGTGGGGCCGCCTACTATGCAGAATCTCGTCGGACTCCCTAGATCGCCGGTACAAGATATAGATCATGTATGGCCCTCTGTTAAAAAAAAAAAGAGCGTCTAGATCATTACTTTAGTGATCTAAACGGCCTTATATTTCTTTACGGAGGACCGGTTAGTGCTAAACCACACTATTAAATCATGGCGACCTTGTGTGTTGTGCATGTTTTCCAAGAACCAACTGTATATGCGCGATCAGCAACTAGGTCACCTTTTTGTGAAAATATCATTTATCGACATACAGTTGTGCGTCCTTGTGGTACCACTAACCCTGAACCGTGAACAGCAATTAGATCACCGGCGCAAGTAGCTCGGATTTAATTCGTTCAGACAAAACAAAATATGGTGGTCCTAGCTGAGGCTGTGTGAAGCATCCAGAGTACACGAGAGAGCGAGTGGGGCCGCCTACCGCCTGGAATCTCATCGGACTCCCTAGATCACTAGTACAAGATGGATCATCTATGCCCCCATGTCTCCTATATACACGGTTACGGTGAACCGCATGGTTCAACCATAGAGACTTTGTGTGTTATATATGCTTTTCAAGAACCAGTAGTACCTGGACGATCAGCGATTAGGTCACCTCCTCGTGCAAATACCATTTATCGACATACAGTTGTGCATCAATAATGCCTTCTTGTGGTACCACTAATCGTGAAACCACTATGATGTTGTCACGCGACTAGTCATGGCCCTTTATGTGCTAGACTGGACGTAACACTCGAAAGCATAATTTGACTGATTATGCTTTTCCAAAATGAATATAACGAGTTCTTGAATTCTGACATGACAACTGAACCACATTGTCTTGCTTAGCATAGAGCAAAGATAACGGAAATATGTGTCTGCGAGAGGTTCGCACTCACAAGCAGGAAAAACGGGTAACAAAAAAACACTCACAAGTAGTTGTAGTTGTAACTGCGCACTAATGGTTTTGTCAAGTGACAGACATGGTCAACTTACCTCTTCGATCCGCCAGCTTGCCTCGCTGCCGTCCAAAGCCCTTGGTCCTAATAGGTTATACATGTTTGGTATTAGATATTTACAGAACAAACTACGCGATAAGTATAAGAAACCACATTCTGAGACTAGTTCTTATGAAACTATTTCGAAAAGTCAGATGATAAAGTCCACTGGTATTTGCCAATGCAAGCTCAGCGGAGACAGGTTTCCCAATATTTTAGGACCTTGGGTGAAAAATTTATCGAGAAAGAATACGCGTTGACATAAATGTCATCAATTGCTGCTCGCCCTGCGTGACTCACGTCCCGTGTCGCCGCTCGCCTGGACGACTCAGGCGGACCCTAGAACCCTAGTTGTCGAGGCTGCCACAGTTCCCGTTCCTCACTCCACCACCGCTCGAGGAAGCCACCGGAAAAGCTCGGCGGCCGACGGCGGTGCGGGAGGCTCTCTCCCCTCCCGTGCAGGTTCGGGTGATGCGTGGCACCCATGTGCTCGGGGTACCTGCCCGGATTTGGGTCCCTGGCGGCACGACGTCGTTGCCGGGGGCGGCGGTGTGGTGGTGGGCGGTGGCGGCAGTGCTACACGATCGCCGAGGAGGGCTGGTGGTGCGGTTATCGACAATGACGTGCGGGCTGGCTCCCGGCCAGCCCATAGTTGTGGCTAGCTGGCGATGCATGGAGGGGCTAGTGAGGGGCGGCTGGAAAACCTCTGCTAGCGATTCAACGACTGCATTTATCTTTATGGCGTGGATCCGCATGGATCCAGTCAACTACTGGATCAGGATGACGCTTTTGCCGGTGAAAACCGTGTCGACCTCGGTCATGGCAGACGATGGTGGCGCCTTCGTCGTCTTCCCCTTGCCGAAGGCATGGCCGGATGCAATCATCGCAACTCGGTCCGGCTACTTCGAGGGAAACCCTAAATATGAGATTCCTGAATCGGAAGATGACGGGGTCTTTGGGGCTGTCCTCCCTCTTGGCGGGCATCGTATTGGAGCTGATGATGGCTGGAGGGGACAAGCGGAGGTGCGGTGTTGCTTCTACTGCGGCGACGACGACTGGTCTCTGCGCCGTGGCGCAACGAAGCCTCGGAGACGGAAGCGTGTTGATGGACGTGCGCAGTTGGTGGTGTTGTCGGACATCGTGGTGGCGTCGACGGCAGTATGGCTTGGCAAGGTGAATGCGTTTGTTGCTCCTAAAGTTGATGGCAGAAGATGGTGACGTATGATTCTAGAGCGTGTTTGTGTGGTGCGCTCTTAGGGTCTGCTAGACCGGTTGGTGCTATGATATGTGTTGACACGCGGTCGGGACACATCATCAAGTTGGTAGGTGTAGCAACTATGGTTGCTGAGGAAGGTGGCTTTGGGCTGATCGATATTCTTGTTTTGTAGGGGTTTTCCTGAATAATTTAGTAAAATCGTTGTATGCATCGCTTTGATGAAGAGACCGGGCGTGATCCTCCTTTTCAAAAAAAATGTCAACAATGATGTTCCTATTTCAGGCGAGAAAATAGAGCCCACGTCAAGGGGGGCCTTTTGTCATTTGTCTGCGTCAATGTTACAGCAGGTATGCTACTTATTCTTGTAAATGGAGCAAAGGAGGACTGGCCCATAAAAAAACAAAGCAGGACTTCAAGATCTGTGGTGTTTTTTCACTCCTCTTGACTATGACAAACATATACTCCCTCCTCTCCGGTTTGTTTGGCTCATCTTGTAAATCATCAATCAAGGAGGGCTTACATAAGTTCTAGGCAACCTTTTAATGCTACATGCATGTTCCCAAGACAATGAGCCTTACCAATTGGAAAATTCTAATTTTTGAGATAGTCAATCAAAAATGGAAAGGAGCGAACACTTCAATATGTTGATGACACTACACTCTTTATGGAACATGATTTGAAGCAATAAAACGAATTTGTAGCATATTTTAATTTTCTCTGACACCATTCATGTCCTGAAAATAACTTTCTCAAGAGTTTGCTTTTTGGTTGTGGTCTGGGCTCGTTTCCATTCAAATACCTCTGCGTTCCAAATTGTCGTTTGAGACTATGAAATGAGATTAAAGAAATCATTAGTTTCTACAGATTGAGATATGTTTTACCAGTTGGAGGTCCAAAAACCGGAGGTTAGCTACACCCCAATTTCATGATGATTATATATTAGAGATCCCTAAGGGCTATAATGATTTAGATTTTGGTAGATCTCGATTTTCCTACAATGTGATTAGCATGAGAAGGCAGGGCATACAAACCGGTGAAATGAAGGATTTTGTGCCATTTCAAGGACCAGGAAGGTTTGGGCATTCAATACCAAGACCTTATAAACAAAATCAACTAGAAGAGGCGATGAATCTAACACACGCCCAACATGAGCTTGAAAGAAACCGGTTGATCGAATTGTTGCTATACGAGCCAGAAGGTAAAACATTTTTTTTCCAAACGAAAGTAGCTAGCTTCTGACTTACCTAGCACGAAATAACACGAATCCTCCTATATTGGAAGATCGATGGAGGGATCGCTTAGAGCCGGAGAGACAAGTCCACCTCGTCGTCGTCACCACGCTTGGACGAGCTCCCGCCCTGCTTGCCGTCTGCAGGCTCGGGCATCCGAGTAGCAGTAGCAGCATGCCTCTCCGCCTTCCTTGACCTTGATTCCTGTGCGCGGGTGGCTGCCGCGGCAGTCTCTCGCCGGCGCTCGGCGACGGCACGCTCTTGCGCTTGCGCGTTCTGGTGGCCACCAAGTGCCTGCGAGCTGCGGAACTTGCGGTCACAGTGGACGCAGAGGAAGAAGCCGTCCGGTGTGCTAAGCGTTGGCACCAAGGCGGCCAGCGTAAGCTCAAGGCTGAGCTCATCGTCCTGTGCGCTGCCGCTGCTTGCTCGTTCCATAGTGCTCGCTCCTGGCTGGTCTATGGCCGTGTCTCATATATGGTTTGTGTGTGTGTATGTGTGTGTTTGTGTTTCTATGTGTGTGTGCGCGCGCGTGTGTGTGTGCGTGTGTGAAGTAAGCTAGCAATGTTCAAATCTATAGAGGACAACACGCCAAGCACACATCCCGACGGCGGGGTGTGGTGCCAATTACACTTGGCACTGTTCTCTAGCCGGGATTGAGGCCCTAGCTAGTTTATACACACGTGGTATTAACCGCTGCAGATTATAAAACAGTAAAAAGATGAAATGCGTGGAAGGCCAGGCCCAGTCGAGAATCCCTCGGTCTGGAGAAAATGAGCAACTGGCCAGCTTACTTGGGTATAGTTATCATTCTGTGCAATAAATGCCCCTTTTATAACAAAGGAAATTCATAAAAATGTTATAGGATTTATTTAGCATTCGGTCCAAACAAAGTAATCGCTCACCAAAATGCAATGAAATTATTCATGGGACCGTGTTAGGCTAAAATGGAAACTGAAAAAAATAGTTTCAGTCGATGAGCTCGAACAAGCAGCTCCTGCCCCCGATACCCCTGCCCCTCCCCGCCGACGCTGCCATGCTGACTAGCATCGACCCCACCTCTGGTGAGGTCCTAGGAAACCATCAATGATGACGCCATGGCCAGCCACGATATCTCCTTCTCGAGCTTGGGCGTCGTCCAATGTTGGTGATGTCAAATCAAAAATACAAATCTCTTATTTTTGATGTATTTCCCTGTAGCAATAGCGCGTTTTGGCTGAAAGGCAGTACTGATCAATGTATTTTATGTATATTTTTACATGTTTACACAAGAGCCGGTTCAAACTGGACAATCTCTTAGGAAGTATCAGGGTTTCGGACGAAAACTCATTTGTTAAACCGGCTATTCAATATTTTAATAACTTAGTGCCACTCCGAACTTTTTTTGCGTTCAGATGCACAATTCAAATCCACATCATCAACTTTCAACCCTTTCTGACATAATTTGCTATTTTCGATGCATTTACTGATTTGTTTTTAGAGCTAAATCACCGTGAAAGTGAAAAGCACCAGAAAATGAACTGAAAAATCACTACAAATATGAATATAATGATAAAACACACTAATATTAAATATAAGAAACTCTAAATACAGCAAAAAACTACTCACAAATAAATAGAAGAAAATATATAAACCACGAAACAAAAAAAACTATATGAAAAAAATTATTTCCGCGCTGCCCAATGGGCCTGCTCGGCCTTGGGCGTGCATATATAGGCCCATAAGGCCCAGCAAGCTCACAGGGCAGCGCGGCAAAGTTAGGCCCAGAGGCCTGCATTATATAGGAGCTCGAAGGAGCAGCCACGGCTGGGTTTATAAATCAGTGTGGCTGCCCTTCGCTCGGTGAGGTGGGACTAAACAATGAGCACAGCAGAACGGAAGCACACCCCCTGTAGTACCGGTTTTTGGCACAAATCGGTACTAAAGGGGGGCCTTTAGTACCGGGTGGAGCCACGAACCGGTACTAAAGGGGGTCGCTTCCCGCCGCTTCACCTGGCCAAATTTAACCTTTAGTACCGGTTCCTGTCTCCAACCGGTACTAAAGGCCTCCCCTATATGACCAGCACTTACGAAAATTTTCAGTTATCATCTTCATCTTCGTCGCGCCGCCCCCCGGCCCCGTCGCCGCCCTGCGCCGCCCTCATAGCCGTCGTCGCCGCCCCGTCAACGTCATCGTCGCCCCCGTCACGCCGCCCCCG
>NC_057813.1:731013116-731020117 GCF_018294505.1 Triticum aestivum
ATTTTTGATTGCTCCATGCTACTTTATCTATTGTTTTGGACTATATTGGGCTTTATTTTCCACTTTTATATTATTTTTGGGACTAACCTATTAACCGGAGGCCCAGCCCAGAATTGTTGTTTTTTGCCTATTTCAGTGTTTCGAAGAAACGGAATATCAAACGGAGTCCAAACGGAATGAAACCTTCGGGAACGTGATCTTCTAACCGAACGTGATCCAGGAGACTTGGACCCTACTACAAGGAGTGCCAGAGGCGGTCACGAGGGTGGGGGGCGCGCCCTCCCCCCTGGGCGCGCCCCCTGCCTCGTGGGCCCCTGACGCTCCACCGATGTACTCCTTCCTCCTATATATACCTACGTACCCCCAACAGATCAGAGGGGGAGCCAAAAACCTAATTCCACCGCCATAACTTCCTGTATCCACGAGATCCCATCTTGGGGCCTGTTCCGGAGCTCCGCCGGAGGGGGCATCCACCACGGAGGGCTTCTACATCATCACCATAGCCCCTCCGATGAAGTGTGAGTAGTTTACTTCAGACCTTCGGGTCCATAGTTAGTAGCTAGATGGCTTCTTCCCTCTTTTTGGATCTCAATACAATGTTCTCCCCCTCTCTCGTGGAGATCTATTCGATGTAATCTTGTTTTTGCGGTGTGTTTGTTGAGACCGATGAATTATGGGTTTATGATCCAGCTTATCTATGGAAAGTATTTGATTCCTCTCTGAATTCTTTTATGTATGATTGAGTTATCTTTCGAAGTCTCTTCAAATTATCCGTTTGGTTTGGCCAACTAGATTGGTAGTTCTTGCAATGGGAGAAGTGCTTAGCTTTGGGTTCAATCTTGCGGTGACCTTACCCAGTGACATAAAGGGTTGCAAGGCACGTATTGTATTGTTGCCATCGAGGATAACAAGATGGGGTATTTATCATATTGCATGGATTTATTCCTCTACATCATGTCATCTTGCTTAAGGCGTTACTCTGTTTTTAACTTAATACTCTAGATGAATGCTGGATAGCGGTTGATGAGTGAAGTAATAGTAGTAGATGCAGAATCGTTTCGGTCTACTTGTCACGGACGTGATGCCTATATACATGATCATTGCCTAGATAACCTCATAACTATGCTCAATTCTGTCAATTGCTCAACAGTAATTTGTTCACCCACCATAGAATACTTATGCTCTTGAGAGAAGCCACTAGTGAAACCTATGGCCCCCGGGTCTATTTTCATCATATCAATCTCCATCACTTTATTTACTTGCTTTGTTTTTACTTTTTACTTTGCATCTTTATACCAAAAATACCAAAAATATTATCTCTATCAGATCTCACTCTCGTAAGTGACCGTGAGGGGATTGACAACCCCTAATCGCGTTGGTTGCGAGTAGCTATCGTTTTGTGCAGGTACGAGGGACTTGCGTGTGGCCTGCTACTGGATTGATACCTTGGTTCTCAAAAACTGAGGGAAATACTTACGCTACTATGCTGCATCATCCTCTCCTCTTCGGGAAAAACCAACGCAAGCTCAAGACGTAGCAAGAAGGATTTCTGGCGCCGTTGCCGGGGAGGCTTACGCAAAAGTCAACATACCAAGTACCCATCACAATCCCTATCTCTCGCATTATATTATTTGCCATTTGCCTCTCGTTTTCCTCTCCCCCACTTCACCCTTGCCGCTTTATTCGCCCTCTCTTTCCTAATCTCCTCCTCTTTTTTCGCTTGTCTCTTGTTTGCTTGTGTCTCCATGTGCCTTCTTTTTGCTTGCATCTTCGTTGCTAAAAGTCTATGGATCCTGATCCGCTTGCCAATCTTTTTAAGAGATCCAATTATGATGAACCAATTCCTAGTGATTTGGATGCACTAGATTATCTTTATAAGGTTGTGCCTTATCCGTGAAGTGACTCACAATAGATCTTTGAATAAAAAGCATGATTGCAATGATTTTATTATAAATTATTTTGATGTCAATTGTGCTAATAAGATGCAAAACCTTAAGCTTGGGGATGCTAGTTTTGCTATGTCTACTACTTGTTGCAATAATCATGATTGGGGTGATTTTTCTTATGATCTTGAAAATTTATTTAAGCCCCATGATGAATATGAGATTGATAATATTGTTTGCAATAATATTGAAAGTGGGTTTGGAAGAATGTCAACTTTAGATCCCACATATTTGGAGAATATTCAATCTTGTGAAATTTTTGATAAAGGTGGGTTTGGAGAGGTCATGACTTTAGTTAATGTTAATCCCACTATATCGGAAGAGTGTCAACTTTGCATGCATGTGGATCGTGTTGAGAATATGTTTTGTGATAGCTATATTTTTGAATTTTCTTATGATCCTACATGTAATTATTATGAGAGAGGAAAATATGGTTATAGAAATCTTCATGTTACTAAATTACCTCTCGTTATGTTACGATTGCTATTGGTCCTTTCCGCTTCCTTGCATATGATAGTTTTTGCTTGCTACGGTAATTTGTTTGCCTATAATATGCCTATGCATAGGAAGTATGTTAGACTTAAGTGTGTTTGTCACATGTTTTATGATGCTCTCTTTGTGCCTCAATTCTTGTCTTTCTTGTGAGCATCATTGAAATCTCAATGCCTAGCTAAAAAGGCTTTAAAGAAAAGCGCTTGTTGGGAGACAACCCAATTTTTTTCCTTGCTGCTTAGTAATAAATAATCCATCTAGCCTCTGTTTAGATGTGGTTTTATCTTTTAATTAGTGTTTGTGCCAAGTTGGACCTATTGGATCTTCTTGGATGATAGTTATTTGATTTTGCTGTAATTTCCAGAATCTTTGTGCTCAGTGCCCGAATTGTTAAAAATCACCAGAACGTGATAAAATACTGATTCTAATTGCTGCTGATAAATAAACAAATTGTCCAGGTCTTCTAATTTTTGTAAAAAATTTTGGGTTCCAGAAGTTTGCGTAAGTTACAGATTACTATAGACTGTTCTGTTTTTGACAGATTCTGTTTGCGTGTGTTGTTTGCTTATTTTGATGAATCTATGGCTAGTAAAATAGTTTATGATCCATAGAGAAGTTGGAATACAGTAGGTTTAACACAAATATAAATAAAGAATGAGTTCATTACAGCACCTTAAAGTAGTCTTTTGTTTTCTTTCTCTAACGGAGCTCACGAGATTTCTATTGAGTTTTGTGTTGTGAAGTTTTCAAGTTTTGGGTGAATTCTTTTGATGGATTATGCAAAAAGGAGTGGCAAGAGCCTAAGCTTGGGGATGCCCATGGCACCCCCAATATAATCCAAGGACACCAAAAAGACAAAGCTTGGGGATGCCCCGGAAGGCATCCCCTCTTTCGTCCACTTCCATCGGAAATTTACTTGGAGCTATATTTTTATTCACCAATATGATATGTGTTTTGCTTGGAGCGTCTTGTATTATTTGAGTCTTTGCTTGTTAGCTTACCAAAATCATCCTTGGTGTACACACCTTTTGAGAGAGCCATACATGAATTGGAATTTGTTAGAATACTCTATGTGCTTCACTTATATCTTTTGAGCTTGATAATTTGCTCATAGTGCTTCACTTATATCTTTTTGAGCGTGATAATTTTTGCTCTAGTACTTCACTTAGATCTTTTAGAGCACGGTGGTGGATTTGTTTTAAAGAAACTTGATCTCTCATGCTTCACTTAGATTATTTTGAGAGTCGTTAATAGCATGGTAATTTGCTTAATGTTAATATACTTGGTGTGCAAGATATGTGAATCTTTCTTTTGAGTGCGTTGAATACTAAGATAAGTTTGATGCTTGATAATTGTTTTGAGATATGGAGGTAATAATATCAAAGTCATGCTAGTTGAGTAGTTGTGAATTTGAGAAATACTTGCGTTGAAGTTTGTAAGTCCCGTAGCATGCACCTATGGTTAAAGTTGTGTAACAAATTTGAAGCATGAAGTGTACCTGACTTGTGCATCCTTATGAGTGGCGGTCGGGGACGAGCAATGGTCTTTTCCTACCAATCTATCCCCCTAGGAGCATGCGCTAGTACTTGAATTTTTGATGACTTCTAAATTTTTGCAATAAGTATATGAGTTCTTTTGACTAATGTTGAGTCCATGGATTATACGCACTTTTATCTTTCCGCCATCGCTAGCCTCTTCGGTACCGTGCATTTCCCTTTCTCACATTGAGAGTTGGCGCAAACATCGCTGGTGCATCCAAACCCCGTGATACGATACGCTCTATCACACATAAACCTCCTTATATCTTCCTCAAAACAGCCACCATACCTACCTATTATGGCATTTCCATAGCCATTCCGAGATATATTGCCATGCAACTTCCACCATCATTATCATGACATACATTACTTTTGTCATATTGCCATTGCATGATCATGTAGTTGACATCGTATTTGTGGCAAAGCCACCATGCATTATTTTTCACACATGTCACTCTTGATTCATTCCACCATCCCGGTAAACCGCCGGAGGCATTCATATAGAGTCATACCTTGTTCTATTTTCGAGTTGTAATCCTCATGTTGTAGTCAATAGAAGTGTGATGATCATCATTATTAGAGCATTGCCCAAAAAAAAGAGAAAGGCCAAAAAAAGAAAGGCCCAAAAAAAAGAAAGAGAAAAGAAAAGGGCAATGCTACTATCTCTTTTTCCACACTTGTGCTTCAAAGTAGCACCATATTTTTCATGTAGTGAGTCTCATATTTTGTGCTTCAAAGTAGCACCTCGTTCTTCATGTAGTGAGTCTCATATATTGTGCTTCAAAGTAGCACCATGTTTTTCATATAGTGAGTCTCCTAAGTTGTCTTTTTCATACTAGTGGGAATTTTTCATTATAGAACTTGGCTTTTATATTCCTACAATGGGCTTCCTCAAATGCCCTAGGTCTTCATGAGCAAGCAAGTTGGATGCACACCCACTAGTTTCTTTTGTTGAGCATTCATAGCTCTAGTGCACCCGTTGCATGGCAATCCCTACTCCTCATGTTGACATCAATTGATGGGCATCTCCATAGCCTGTTGATTATCCTCGTCAATATGAGACTTTCTCCTTTTTTGTCTTCTCCACACAATCCCCATCATCATATTCTATTCCACCCATAGTGCTATATCCATGGCGCACGCTCATGTATTGCGTGAAGGTTGAAAAAGTTTGAGATTATTTAAGTATGAAACAATTGCTTGGCTTGTCATCGGGGGTATAAAAGTTGGGAACATCTTTGTGTGACGAAAATGAAGCATAGCCTAACTATATAATTTTGTAGGGATGAACTTTCTTTGGCCATGTTATTTTGAGATGACATAATTATTTTGATTAGTATGCTTGAAGTATTATTATTTTTATGTCAATATGAACTTTTGTCTTGAATCTTTCGGATCTAAATATTCATATCACAATTAAAAAGATTTACATTGAAATTATGCCAAAATATCACTCCGTATCAAAAATTATTTTTTATCATTTACCTACTCGAGGACGAGCAGGAATTAAGCTTGGGGATGCTTGATACGTCTCCAACGTATCTATAATTTTTGATTGCTCCATGCTACTTTATCTATTGTTTTGGACTATATTGGGCTTTATTTTCCACTTTTATATTATTTTTGGGACTAACCTATTAACCGGAGGCCCAGCCCAGAATTGCTGTTTTTTGCCTATTTCAGTGTTTCGAAGAAATGGAATATCAAACGGAGTCCAAACGGAATGAAACCTTCGGGAACATGATCTTCTCACCGAACGTGATCCAGGAGACTTGGACCCTACTCCAAGGAGTGCCAGAGGCGGTCACGAGGGTGGGGGGCGCGCCCTCCCCCCTGGGCGCGCCCCCTGCCTCGTGGGCCCCCTGACGCTCCGCCGACGTACTCCTTCCTCCTATATATACCTACGTACCCCCAACAGATCAGAGGGGGAGCCAAAAACCTAATTCCACTGCCGTAACTTCCTATATCCACGAGATCCCATCTTGGGGCCTGTTCCGGAGCTCCGCCGGAGGGGGCATCCACCACGGAGGGCTTCTACAGCATCACCATAGCCCTTCCGATGAAGTGTGAGTAGTTTACTTCAGACCTTCGGGTACATAGTTAGTATCTAGACGGCTTCTTCTCTCTTTTTGGATCTCAATACAATGTTCTCCCCCTCTCTCGTGGAGATCTATTCGATGTAATCTTCTTTTTGCGGTGTGTTTATTGAGATCGATGAATTGTGGGTTTATGATCCAGCTTATCTATGGAAAATATTTGATTCTTGTCTGAATTCTTTTATGTCTGATTGAGTTATCTTTGCAAGTCTCTTCGAATTATCCGTTTGGTTTGGCCAACTAGATTGGTAGTTCTTGCAATGGGAGAAGTGCTTAGCTTTGGGTTCAATCTTGCGGTGACCTTACCCAGTGACAGAAAGGGTTGCAAGGCACGTATTGTATTGTTGCCATCAAGGATAACAAGATGGGGTATTTATCATATTGCATGAATTTATTCCTCTACATCATGTCATCTTGCTTAAGGCGTTACTCTGTTTTTAACTTAATAGTCTGGATGCATGCTAGATAGCAGTCAATGAGTGGAGTAATAGTAGTAGATGCTGAATCGTTTCGGTCTACTTGTCACGAACGTGATGCCTATATACATGATCATTGCCTGGATAACCTCATAACTATGCTCAACTCTGTCAATTGCTCAACAGTAATTTGTTCACCCACCATAGAATACTTATGCTCTTGAGAGAAGCCACTAGTGAACCTATGGCCCCCGGGTCTATTCTCATCATATCAATCTCCATCACTTTATTTACTTGCTTTGTTTTTACTTTTTACTTTGAATCTTTATACCAAAAATATTATCTATACCAGATCTCACTCTCGTAAGTGACCGTGAAGGGATTGACAACCCCTAATCGCGTTGGTTGCGAGTAGCTATCGTTTTGTGCAGGTACGAGGGACTTGCGCGTGGCCTCCTACTGGATTGATACCTTAGTTCTCAAAAGCTGAGGGAATTACTTACGCTACTGTGCTGC
>NC_057813.1:731020527-731023255 GCF_018294505.1 Triticum aestivum
GAATTAGATATTGTTAGATGAGTTAGGTTTTTATACTTTTAGTTATAGATGAATTTATATTAATGTTAGATGAATTAGTATATATTAAATTTAGGTATATGATATTTGATCATCTAATTAAAATTTTAGTATATAGAACTAGCTACTTTATTTTTAGTAAGTAAGTTAATAGAACTAGTTAGTTGAATTAGTTGAACTAGTTAGTTGAATTAGGAGCTATACTTTATATAGGTATATTTTTAGTAAGTGCTTAGTTGAATTAATTAGTTGAACTAGCTATTTGAATGAATAGAACTAGTTTAATTAGTTGAATTAATATAACTAATAAGTGTTTAATATTTCAGATATATGAACATAGGAAATGTCGTCTGACGACGAAAACGCTTTCATTATGTGCGAAGACTGCGAAGACCAACGCGGCCTCACTAGTGCAGAACCGGCCTTTAGTGCCGGTTCGTGACGGCCTTTAGTGCCCGTTCGCCAACCGGCACTAAAGAGTGGGGACTAAAGGTCCCCCCCCTTTAGTACCGGTTCGTCACGAACCGGCGCTAAAGTGGCACCACGTGGCATGAGCCAGGCCCGGGTGCGTGTAGGACATTAGTATCGGTTGGTAACACCAACCGGTAATAAATGTTTGAGTGTTTTTTTATTTTTCCTTTAATTTTGTGTTTTTAATTTAATTTAGTGATTATTTTACATTATAATGAGTTGTTAAATCATTAGGTGAAAGTACCGCTGATTAGTTTCGACTGAATGCATTGGATCTAGCTAGCTACTAGCTAAGTGATCAAGTATATTCCATATCCATATTATACTTGATCACCTAATTAGGTGATCAAGTATAATATATATGGATTTGGCATATATATACTTGATCACTTAGGTAGGATCCATCTAGCTGAAACTAATCTGCGGTTTCTTTCATTAAATGATATAATAACTCATCATCATCATCATATTAATATAAAAACTCTTGCATCATATCATCAACATGAGTATATATACTCTAGCTAGCTAGCTAAAAATCATCGTAGTCGTTGCCGCTATCTAATCACCACCAACAGTAGCTTAAAGAATAAACATTCACTTGTACCAGAAGCAAAAATATCATCGAGTTCAACATGATTGTCATGATATTATAAGCGTTCATATATAACACCACAAAAGCAGATCACTCTTTGAGTTCAGAACGAAGAACACGGACATGAAAGGACAAGCACTAAGAGAATGATCTAGCTAAATCACTCCTGCCACTCTCTCTCAGGTAAAATAGCATAGAACATGTATAGCTCTCCTGATTCATCATACTGGAGCATGCAGATGAACCTGTCTCCTAATCGTGGGCTGCACTTCTCATTGCTGCCCCCTAGTACTTCTCTGCAATCGTTAACAATTTTCCTCCAATCTTTCACTATTAAGCATTCATCGCTTCTAGAAATCCTGAATGCACTCATGTGCAATGCAGGATAACATGGACGTAAGCTAACAATAGACATGCGACCTTTAGTCTCGATCCTCTGAGGCACAACTGTCATCGGGAGTCCCTGTTGAAGAACATCCTATAGTACTTAATTAATATACTTAGCAATGAAAGTTTAGCAAAAAAATTATGTATGCAAAAGATGCACTGAGGACAAATAGTAAAAATCTTACCATCATTCCTAAATAGATGTGACCGTAGTTCAATACGATCACTATTGGTCGCACGTTTTGAGTACTAACATTTCTAAGTGCAGGAAGAAAATTTGTCTTGACAGTATGAAGATCCTCAAGCCATGAAACATAATGACTTATCTCCTCGCAGTTTAGTTCAGCTCCGGGAAAGTAGTAGGTCCTGTCTACCAAGCGCCGGACATGTTTGCTTGAATGGAAATAAGCTGTCAATAGAAATTAGTTGTCAATTATTTTTGAATAAGCAATATCAAAGACAAAAATATAGTTGAGAAGAACTCACATATTGGTAGAACTGGAGGCGTCTGCACATCGACCCATATGTCTCTATTACCTTCAATATCATCTTCCGGACGAATATCAAAGGTGATAACCATATCATGCTCAAATGCATAAGCCTTGCATAGTGCTTGCCAAGTTTTGCATTCAAAATAGGTGTACGTGTTTGCATTGTATACTTTGACGTTGAAAGTATAACCATGCTCAGTTTTCAGGTAAACTCTCTTTACCTCCATAGTTTCCATAGAATTGAAACCTATCTTATCCAAGACAAAAATTCTTGCATGGCAGGGGATGCGCTAGTAGAATAGTGAAAATTAAAAATTATAAGTCAGGCAAATGAAGCATATATAAGTCATGCTTAATTACGAAAACAAACTTGTCGTTATAACTTACTGTATTGAATTCGAAGGCCTCATCCAGCTTGATGCTGAATCGCTTATCATCAACAAGGAAATTTCTGTCGCACAGGCCGCGCTGGTCTTCACAGTATTCGCACATCGTGAAATTTTTTTCGTCGTCAGACGACATTTACTATGTTCATATAGGCGAAACATTAAACACTTACTAATTCAATTAATTCAACTAATTCAACTTAGCATTTACTAAAAATAAACTAGTTATATTAATTCAACTAGTTCAAATAATCTCATATACCTAAATTTTTTACTAAAAATAAACTAGTTCTTTTAATTCAACTAGTTCAAATAATCTCATATACATAAATTTTCTTACTAAAAATAAACTAGTTCTATTAATTCAACTAGTTCACTAAGCA
>NC_057813.1:731023843-731025178 GCF_018294505.1 Triticum aestivum
GGGCGCGCGGCAACGACGGGGACGACGACGACGGGCGGCGGGGGCGGCGAGGGCGGCGGGGACGGCGACGACGTGTGGCGGGGGCGACGGCGTAGCGGCGTCGGCGTCGGCGATAGATCGATATCGCGCGAGAAGTGGAGAAGTGGTCGACGATGGAATTGTTTTTTCGTAAGTGTAGTATATATAGGAGGGGCCTTTAGTACCGGTTGAAACCACCAACCGGTACTAACGGCCAATTTTGGCCACCCCAAGCGGCGGGAAACGAGGGCCTTTAGTACCGGTTGGTGGCTCCACAAATTGGCCTTTAGTACCGGTTGATGGCTCCAACCGATACTAAAGGGCAACACATTAGTACCGGTTGGAGCGACCAACCGGTACAATGGTCGTGCGCTGCCACCCGCAGTGCACAATTTTTAGTCCCACCTCGCCGAGCGAAGGGCAGCCGCACTGGTTTATAAACCCAGCCGCGGCTGCCCTTTCGAACTCCTCTATATAGCAGGCTTCTGGGCCTAATTAGGGCGAGCTGCCGTGTGAGCCTGCCGGCCCTTCTGGGCCTGAATTTGCACACCCTAAGTCTGACAGGCCCACCAGGCAGCGCCCCAACAATTTTTTATATAATTTTTTTCTTTTCTGCATTATTTATTTTCTTCTATTTATTTTTGAGTAATTTTTTTATATAGTTTTTTTTCTGCTTTATTTTTTCTTTTATTTATTTTTGAGTAGTTTTTTTGCTGTATTTAATTTCTTTGTGAATATTTTTGCTTTATATAATTTTTTTCTTTTCTGCATTATTTATTTTCTTCTATTTATTTTTGAGTAATTTTTTATATAGTTTTTTTCTTTTCTGCTTTATTTTTTTTCTTCTATTTATTTATGGCTAGTTTTTTTTTGCTGTATTTAGTTTCTTTGTGAATATAGTTTTTTGCTTTATATAGTTTTTTTGGTCCGAAACTCTGATACTCCGAAACAGATTGCCCAGTTTGTACACGAATTTCGTTCAGTTTTTGCCGTGACCCTCTCTACTCTTTCACACATGCTATGCGGGTGAAATGATGATACCTTCAACATTTTCAGAGTTTGTTTTGTAGTGATTTTCATTTTCACGGTCATTTTGCTCTGATCTAAACAAATCGGGGACTGAAAAATAGCAAATGATGTCAGAACGTGTTGGAAATTGATGATGTCGCTTCGAATGCTGCATAATGCCGACTCAAAAAAAGTCTAGAGTTCAAATAAGTTTAAAAAAATGAAGTGCCCGTGTTACTGATGAGTTCTCGTCCGAAACCCTGATACTTCGAAAGAGATTGTCCAGTTTGTACACGAAGTTCGTCCATT
>NC_057813.1:731025793-731032574 GCF_018294505.1 Triticum aestivum
AAATAAGTAAAAAAAATGAAGTGCCCGTGTAACTGATGAGTTCTCGTCCGAAACCCTGATACTCCGAAAGAGATTGTCCAGTTAGTACACGAAGTTCGTCCAGTTTTTGCCGTGACCCTCTCTACTCTTTCGCACATGCTATGCAGGTGAAAGGATGATACCTTCAACATTTTCAGAATTTGTTTTGTAGTGATTTTCATTTTCACGGTCATTTAGCTCTGATCTAAACAAATCGGTGACAGAAAAAATAGCAAATGATGTCAGATTGTGTTGGACATTGATGACGTCGCTTCGAATGCTGCATACTGCCGGCTCAAAAAAAGTCTGGAGTTCAAATAAGTTAAAGAAAATGAAGTGCCCGTGTAACTGATGAGTTCTCGTCGAAAACCGGTGAAGACTCATATTGAGTCCACAAATTATACACATAGGGTTCAATGAAGCCCAAATGCTTGTGATAGTTTGAGAAGTAACATATTTAAATTGTGCATCTGAACGCAGAGAAAATACATTAATCAGTACCACCTTTCAGCCAAAACGCGCTACTGCTACAGAGAAGTACATAAAAAATACATTGATCCTCAATGATCTTTTTGTATAGAATCTAAATTGTCAATAGGAATCCACCGATTTAAGAACCGGCGAAGACTCCTATTGCAGCCACAGATCCTACACATAGAGTTCAATAAAGACCAAATGCTTGTGATAGTTTGAGAAGTAACATATTTAAGGTGGTCAAAATCCTGCTAGGGGAGCGAGGTGGGACTAAAAATAGCCCTGCCACAACCTCTTTAGTACCGGTTCGTGCCACGAACCGGTACTAAAGTTGCTGGTGCCCGGCCAGCACCTTTAGTACCGGTTCGTGGCACGAACCGGTACTAAAGATACACATTGAACCGGTACTAAAGATCTCCTCCCGCCTAGTCATTTGAACCGGCACTAATGGACACATTAGTGCCGGCTCATATGCAAACCGGTACTAATGTTTCTCAGATTTGCTCCTTTTTCTACTAGTGCCTGTGTGACAAAAATTTCCTAGTTGATGATAGGCTCTTCAGCATCAAGATGGATGAGACCTTCGAAGTAGATACAGTAAGTCACAAGGACAAATCTTTTTTCGTAATTAAACATGACTTGTATATGCTTCATTTGCTTCAACTTATTATTTTAAATTTTCACTATTCTACTAGCGTATCCCCTGCCATGCAAGAATTTTTGTCTTGGATAAGATAGGTTTCAGTCATAACAAAACTATGGAGGTAAAGAGAGTTTACTTGAAGACCGAGCATGGATATACCTTCAACGTCAAATTATACAATCAAGAAACCTACACCCATTTTGAATGCAAAACTTGGCAAGCACTATGCAAGGCTTATGCATTTGAGCCTGATATGTTTATCACCTTTGATATTCGTCCCGAAGATGATATTGAAGGTAATAGAGACATTTGGTTCGATGTGCAGACGCCTCCAGTTCTACCATTATGTGAGTTTCTCAACCATATTTATGTTAGATGTTGTTTTTCAAAAATAGTTGACAACTAATTTCTATTGACAACTTATTTCCATTCAAGCAAACATGTCCAGCGCTTCGTAGACATGACCGTCCACTATCCGGGGGCTGAACTAAACTACGAGGAGATAATTCAATATGTTTCATGGCTTGAGGATCTTGATGCTGTCAAGAGAAATTATTTTCCTAGACTTGCAAATCTTAGTACTCAAAACGTGCGACCAATAGTGTTCGTGTTGAACTAAGGTCACGATATATTTAGGAAAGATGGTAAGATTTTTACTATTTATCTTCAGTGCATCTTTTGCATACATTATTTTTTAAGCTAAACTTCATTGTTAAGTATGATATTGTACGATGTTCTCTTCAATAGGGACTCCCGATGATAGTTGTGCCTCAGTTGATCTCGACTAACGGTGGCATGTCAATTGTTAGCTTACGTCCAAGACATCCTACATTGCACATGTGTGCATTCAGGATTTCTAGAACTGAGAAATGCTTAATAGTGAAAGACTGGAGCAAAATTGTGAATGAGCGCAGAGCAGTGCTAGGAGGCAACAATCAGAACCGCAACCCACGATTAGGAGACGGGTTCATCTGCATGCTCCAATATGATGAATCAGGAGAGCTATACATGTTCTATGCCATTTTACCTGAGAAAGAGCAGCATGAGTGATTAGCATGCTCTTAGTACTTGTCCTCTCATGTCTGTGTTCTTCGTCCTGAACTTAATCTAAAAGAGTGATCATATTGAACTCGATGATATCTTTCATTCTGGTACAAGTGAATGTTTCTTCTTTAAGCTGGTATTGGCGGTGATTAGATAGCGGTAATGACTATGATGATTAAATAGTGGTAATGACGACTATAATGATTTTTAGCTAGCTAGTATACCGTTAACTAGTCTTGTTGGTGATGATATATATGATGCAATAGCTTTTATATTAATATGATGATGATGAGTTATTATATCATTTATGAAAGAAACCGCAGATTAGTTTCAACTGGATGGATCCTAGCTAGCTAAGTGATCAAGTATATGCCATATCCATATTACTTGCTCACCTAATATCAGTGATCAAGTAATATATATGGATAT
The DNA here is from genome assembly GCF_018294505.1 of Triticum aestivum. Taxonomy (NCBI): domain Eukaryota; kingdom Viridiplantae; phylum Streptophyta; class Magnoliopsida; order Poales; family Poaceae; genus Triticum; species Triticum aestivum. Next base: position 731,028,402 of record NC_057813.1, read on the forward strand.
GGCATATATACTTTGATCACTTAGCTAGGATCCATGCATGCATCTAGTTGAAACTAATCTGCGGTACTTTCATCTAATGATTTAACAACTCATTATAATGTAAAAACAATCTCTAAATTAAATTGAAAATACAAAAATAAAGGAAAAATAAAAAATAAAATCAAAACCCCCCGAACATTTAGTACCGGTTGGTGTTACCAACCGGTACTATAGGTCTCCCCGCACCCGGCCCTGGCTCGTGCCACGTGGTGGCACTTTAGGGGCGGTTCGTGCCGAACCGGTACTAAGGGAGGGGGGGGGGCTTTAGTCCCCACCCTTTAGTGCCGGTTACAGAACCGGCACTAAAGGCCCTTATGAACCGGTGCTATAGCCCGGTTCTGCACTATTGAGAACATAAATATATGAATTAATAATATGATAATTAAAAATGGAAGTTGATTCAATTTATTATGCTTATTTATTGTGGTATGCGTTAAGAGAAATACTTTAGTGGATATCACCTATTTACTTACATCAGATCATATCCAACACTATCATGGGTATGTTTTTCAATATATTTCAATGAGATTTGGTCGTGTGACATGAATAGTGGGAGTACAATATTGTGTTTGATTTTGTATAGCTGTAAAATATTTATTAAATATAAATAGCATAATAGGGTACATATTAATGCATGTTTGCATTTTGAGGTGAACTTTTACCAACGCATGATTGCATGTTGAGGTGGGTCTTTTTACATGCATATTGCATGCTGAGAGGACACATTTGCATAATAATAAGATAAATAGATTACTGGGCCCTAGTTGTTTAGAGATAGAATTGAGGGACCATGCGCGCTGCTGCTGTGATGTGCGGGCATGCATGCTTAATTTTAAAATTACCACTTATTCCGAGAGATAACTGCTACTCACCAGAGGTACGACCTCACGAGAGGCAACACGAAACATAAGTAAACTATGTGTCTATGAGAAGTTAACACTAACAAGCAGTCAAAGTTCCCCATCGATGGTGTTGTCGAGTGAAGCTGTCAAATTACCCCTCGGGCGGATAACTGGCCACGCCACTGCTAAAAGCCCTTGGACCTAATAGGTTTATATCCATATTTGAAAAAAAATGATAAATGTCTACTTGTGTTTACTATAGCTAGCCCTGCTGAAAGGGTTTGTTCATGTCTCATGAGCTTCGATGGAATATTTTGTTCATAATGAAGGCATTAACATCAATACGAACAATAATATTAGTCCCATTTTCAAACACAGAAAGGTGATGCCAAGGGTACACTTTTCTCGTTCGTTTTGTATTATATTATTGCATATTTGTTAGTTATCCTTGTAAATAGAACCAGGGAGGTTGGTCAGATCCAAGATTCCGCACCTTTCTTGACCATGATCACTTGTCAATATGTTGATGACAATGTACTCTTTATTGATATGATCTAAAGCAAGGAACTAATATAAAGCTCGTATTGATTTTCTTTGACAAGTTGGAGATTTATTGTGCAAGTAAACCCAACTACTTGTCTGTGGTGTTGGGCTTATTTCCTCTCAGCCAATTCATTGTCGAGACTACATTATGGACACTAGAAACACACGTAGATCAAATATTGTTTTGAGAAATGTCTGAGCTTTAATTTGAAAAAAAAATGTATAAGCAGTTGGAGCTTCGAAAATCGAAGTCTTGGTAGTACTATCTCGATTTAAGTTTATTAGGCCTAAGTAGATTGACAATTTGACCAATATAATACAAGTAACATATCCTAAAACTTGCCGCTAGATAATACTCCCTCCTTCTCAAAATATATGTCTCAACTTTGTACTAGCTTTAGTACAAAGTTGTACTAAGGTTAAGACACTTATTTTGGGACAGAGGGAGTACATCATTTCAATTTTCTAACGATATTTTTTGTTATATATAAATTGTACCATGTTTGCCAAATTGTCAATCTTGGGAAAAACATAGGCTGGCCTAATTAATGGACAAAGGGGGCGGTACTTATCAATTTGGTGTTGGCCAACATCTCAATTTCGTGATTTTCTTATTCTAGATTCCTAACAGGTAATGAAACGTTTAGCCTCATACTCCCTCCGCCCGGAATTACATCCGTTTTTATCAATTTTTGTGACGAGTAATTCAGGAGGGAGGGAGTAGTATATATCTTGAATTTTTCTAAAAAAACTAATTAGCATAAAGAAGAACATACAAGCTGGCTGGAGAAATTGGGAATTTTGTTTCATCAGGAGCGGCAAGAGGTCTAGAGATTCAGTTCAAGATTTCAAAAACAAAAAAAAGTAGAAGAGCCTATCAATGCAATGCCCGCACACATGAGTTTGTTTCTCACAGGATGCCAAGTTTCCAAAAAAAAAAAAGGATGCCCAACACGAGCTTGAAACAAAGGGTCCACGCAAAGTAGCTAGACCATGACGTACCTACAACCGAAATAGTGGTGCGGAGCAACCATTTTAGCAGAGATCTATCGACCGACCGGTTACAGCCGGAGAGACAAGTCCATCTCTTGCTCACGCTCTGGCAAGCTGTTGCCACGCTTGTGCGCCATGCCACCCGCAGCAGGCTCCTCGTCCTCGGGCAACAGAGAAGCAGCCTTGCATGCTGCCGGTGGAGCCTGGCAACGGCGCAATCTTGCTTGTGCGCGCATGTCGGTGGCGGCGTCGCGGTGGAGCCTGGCAACGGCGCGCTCTTGCTCGTGCGCGTTCTGGTGGCCGCCGAGCCCCTGCGCGGTGAGGAACCTGCGGTCGCAGTAGGCGCAGAGGAAGAAGCGAGGCGCCGCCAGCGCCACGCCCACGGCGCTGGCCAGGGTGAGCTCGAGGCTCAGCTCGTCATGCGCGTTGCTAGCTTGCTCCATTGTGCTCGCTTGTGGTGGTTGTGCGTCCTATTCGCATGCGGCTGTGTGGGTTACTGTGAGCTGAGCTAGCAAGGTTAAAATCTGGCATCTGGGGAGCACAAATGGCCAAGTGAGTCCTGGAGGCACAGGCAGCTTGGACGGCACCCTGACGGCCGGCCGGGGTGTGGTGCTAATTGAATTGCGCTTGGGACAGTTGTGTACGGTGAGGTCCAGGGCGGCGACGTACGACACGGCCCACGGTATCAGCTGGTTGGTGTACGCCCTAAATCCTAATGCAGCCCTGAGCAGACTGCATGCATGCGCGAACGAACCTGTAGTTGGGACCGTTAGGGAACATGGTATTCATAGTACATCAGGTTTCATGTTCTGGTGCTTATATTTATCCTGGATATATTTTAGGATTTTTGACGATGTGCGTTTAGTAGGAGAAGGCGTTCCCGTCGACTACGAGGCGCTTATGGCGACTTCGTAATCAACATTATATGTCGGCTCAGTCTCTTGGAGGTGCCCATAGGGATAGAGTGTGTGTGTGTGCATTCATATGGATTAGTGTATACACGTATATATATATGTGTTTGCGTCTGTACTATATAAAAAAAAGACTGTGTGCATGCATAGCCCAACAAGATTCCTTCCGTCTCAAAGGAACTAGGGAAAGGTTAACCACGAAGTTGAATTTTTTTATTATTATTTCACATTGAGTTTAAAGAATTTATACATATTGTTTCGTAAATAAAAGATAATTGAGATTGCTTCCAAATACTTTTTGTTGCGATGGTCCTCCAAAAGTACAAGGCTTCACATCATGGCGTTGGATGGAGATCCTCTCAATATTAATCTGGTGGTTGTTGCAAATTTTTTGTTGGTTGCTTATCAAGCTGGCCGCTTGGTAATCTGATGGTTGTTAGCGGTCGTGGTTGCAATGATAGGGATATCCATCTGGTCATTGAAAGTCATAATTAATTAACACAATTATTCCGGCAGTCGTTAGTCATCTTTGTTGGTCCCGTCGTTTAAAACAAATGACATCCACATAATCCTTCATGCTGCCGTATTTTTTGTAGCCATAGGATAGGGTGGACGGTGTGTCCTCATTAATTGTGAGATTCCTCGTAGAAGATATTGTGAGAAAATAACAACGATGACCAGGTTCTATCACCATTGACTAATATCGTCGTAGCTAACAACCTTTCGTGGTCATTCAAATATTTATGTGTCCCCTCGATGGAATCACTGTTTCAAGCAGGTTGATCTCAGTGCAAAAATGCTACACTTACGGACTAATACGGGATTCTTCCATCTAACCAAACTAG
>NC_057813.1:731380968-731401780 GCF_018294505.1 Triticum aestivum
AAAGCCCTTTATGTGGTGTCGCTAAGATGCCCGACTGTGGCATCATTTTCCTTATTTTTATTTGTTCACCTTTCGAGGCGTCGCTTCAGACACCCGATCGGTCCTTATTTATGTTCTGTGGAATTTCAGGTGGACTACCGCCGTTTTCCCTTTTTACTTACCTGTTATGCCAGTTTTATTTATTGTGCATTAAGGAATTAATCATGTTGCATCCATGCATGCATTTGTTATATCTTACGTCCGAACTGTCTTGCGAGTACTTTCAAAGTACTCACTGGCTTGTTGATTTGGCCAGATGCTGACGAAGGCGATCTCATGGATGAAGAGTTCGATAGCGAGCCCGACACTTAGAGGAGTCCCAGTCAGTCTTGTGCGACCCTGGATTTGGCCACTGTTTTATATCCGCTTCCGCTACCAAATAAATTCATCGAGCCTCTCCTCGACGTTCGATGAGATGACAGACGTAGAGTCTTGTCTTTCTCTCCCCGCTGTGTTTTTCCACCACCAGCCTATCCTTGAGTCAGTAGTATGTCTCCACACCACTGTGTTCTGTCCGCCATTATGTATGATTATTGGCGTACTTGTAATAATTTGGTTGAGCAACCGTAGTTCGACCCTGTAATATATTTTATGCTACTGGCTTATTGTATCAAGAATTTGTCTGCCAGTGTGGAGGATTTCTCTCATACTGGACTTAAAAGATTGGCTTTTCAATAAATATTTTTATTGGAAAACCGGTCGTGACATTGCCAGTGGTTGAGAAGCCGGTTCCGGCCATCCTTATGAACTGCGAGAATCAAAAAATTATTGTCAAAGTGAAGATTTCAAAGGACAACATGAAGTCCAACAAACACATAAGAATGAGATTGAAAGCTGTCAAAAAATTGAGAAACTCCGGAGTGATAGTGTTGGATTATATCCAAACGGCTAAGAATCTGGCAAATCCCTTTACTAAAGGGCTATCACGTGTTGTGATAGATAGTGCATCAAGGGAGATGGGTATGAGACCAACATGAGTTTCCATGGTAGTAACCCAACCTATGTGATCGAAGATCCCGTGAAGTAGGACCTAGGGAAACAAGCCAGTGGTGAACTGAGGAGAGTAACTTTACTAACCCACTCCGTTGGAGATGCAATACTCTCGGAAACTATATGGAAGGATGACTACTGTCTTAATGTGTTCCAAGGCTTATATGTATGAGCAAGATGCTATCCTATAGAGCGATCTTTGGAGGAACACACCTATATGAGCCCGACTGCTGGTCACAGTCTATTAGATTGGGGCAATCTCTAGCAAGCTCATGAACAGGCCAGGAGTGTGACTAATATGCTCCACCCGAGGGGTCGGCCTTCGGCAGCCTCGTATCAGTGAGACTTGTGGTGAAACTTCTTGACGCCAAACTGACAATTCAAGGCATAGTCCATTGTTCAGTTGTGAAGGAGTGTAACTACTTAGTCTAGGTGGAGCTCAACCTTAATCGGTCTCCACTAAGATGCTGGTATATCAAAACAGCATTTGGAACAAAGGACAAAGTGGGCCCCTGAGATCTGGTGGGGGATTGTTGAAATATGAGATGGGCCTAGAGCCCATATAACAATTTCAGATTTAATCTCTAAGGGCCCATGTAGGTGGCATGACAAGGTGGTGGGAAGTTTAGTCCCACCATGCTAGTGGAAGGAGAGTTGGAGTGGTTTATAAGGGATTCTCTACCTCATGCTATTGGAGATTGAGAAGAAAAGAAGCCCTCGCGCACTCCTCCTCCTCCGCTCGCCTCGCCACGCCTCGTCAAGAAGCACCGCGGGTTGCGGGATTGAGCCGAGCCGAGCTCACTCCTATGTGCTTCTTTTTGCTGGTCAGGAACGGAGAGTCTTTGACAGGTAGGGCCACGATCTGAGACGTCGGATCATGGGCTACCGACTTGGACGTGGGTTCAGCCCACGTCTCTCCACGCGCGGCCGCACATATATATGTGAGCGTTGCCAACCCTAGGCGCCGCGAAACAGAACGCATCTACGCCTCCACGCCCATGTTGTTCCTCTGCTGCTGCTGCTGCAGCCGGCGACTCCATCCCGTTCACCGCGTACACGGTTGATGGGAGAGTAGGCCTCCGAAACCCCGCCTCTCCGGAACTTGTACAGGAGAGGGGCGATTAGGTTGTTGGGTAGCAACTACGCGACTGCTGGCTTCTGTTCATCTACGTCCGCATAACCTTCGTCATCACCATGTCCACCGACGCCAACCGTGTCGCCGCTGAGAAGGCCAAGGCCGACAAGAAGGCCGCCGAGGATGCCGCGGCTGCTGCCACCGTCACCGCCGCCGCGTGGCCGATTGGAGGGTATACATCGCTTATCCCTCTCGTGTTTCTTTCTGTTGTAGCAGTACTAGCGATATGCGTAGATGTTTCTACTATGTGCGTAGTACATGCTCTGTTAAATCGTAATCAGTGTGTTATCAATGCTGTCCATGTCATGCTCATGATTTATTCATGGATTAGTTTAATCGAAAAATTGCCTATTTACTCCACAATCCAAAAACCTAATGTGTGTAGGAGTTTTTCGAATTCTGGTTTTGCTGCTGCACTGAGACCGTCCCCGTTTACGGGGACGTACTTTAAGCGTTGGCAGACTAAAACCACCTTATGGCTCACGGCCATGAACGTGTTCTGGGTCGCCAGTGTGACTCCCACAGGAGTTATTGCTCCTGAACAGGAGAAGGCGTTCAAGGAGGCCACTGTCGTGTTCCCCGGGGCTGTTCTGAGCGTGATTGGAGATAAGCTGGTTGACGCATATTTGCATATGCGGTCTGCCAAGGACTTGTGGGAGGCGCTCGAATCTAAATTTGAGGCTGCCGATGCAGGGAGCGAGATGTATATTATAGAGCAGTTCCATGATTACAAGATGGTTGAAAACCGTCATGTATTGGAGCTGGCTCATGAGATAATATGCAGTGTTAAGGAGCTTGAGCTTCTTAAGTGCGAGTAACCGGGCAAGTTTGTCGCGGGCTGCATAATCGCTAAGCTCCCCAATTCCTAGAGGAACTTTGCCACCACTCTGAAACATCTGAGGCGTGAATTCTCTGTGGAGGATGCCATTGGCCATCTAAGTGTTGAGCAGAATTCAAGGGCAAAGGACTCGCACGGAAAAGGGGTCGAAGGAACTTCTGTGGCCAATATGGTACATCAGAAGAACTCCAATTCCCACAAGCCCAAGGGAAAGAATGGTGTCGAATAGAATGCCGACTTTAAGAAGAAGGGTAAGAAGACATTCAAGAAGAACAAGAAGGATGAGGGCTGCTTTACTTGTGGTTCGGTTTAACATTGGGCCAACAAGTGCCCAAACAAGTACAAGAAGCAAGGACGGGACTCCAAGTCTGTCAATATGATTGTGAGTAACAATGAGAGTGGTGCATCTGGGTACGGTAATTTATTTTCTGTATTTTTAGTTTGGTCGTCCACCGATTGGTGGGTCGACACAGGTGCAGGTGTTCATGTGTGTGCTGACATTTCATTGTTTTCTTCTTACCAGGCCATAGGTCACGGGTCCGTACTGATGGGTAATGGCGCGAGTGCTTCTGTTCTTGGTGTAGGCACGGTCGATCTAAAGTTTACTTCGGGAAGGATCGTGCAGTTGAAGAACGTGCAACATATCCCTGCCATCAAGAAGAACCTCGTTAGTGGCTCCCTTCTATGTAGAGAAGGGTTTAAGTTGGTATTCGAGTCTAATAAATTAGTTGTTACGAAATATGGACTATTTGTTGGAAAGGGTTATGAATGCGGAGGCATGTTCCGCCTTTCTCTTGTAGATCTATGTAATAAAGTCGTGAACAATATTCATTTGAGTGTTAATGAATCTGAAGTTTGGCATTCACGTCTTTGTCACATTAGTTTCGGTGTTATGAGCGGCTGGCAAAATCGAATTCAATACCGAGTTTCACTTTAGCCAAAGGTTCTAAGTGCCATTCGTGTGTGCAATCTACGCAACCTCGCAAGCCTCACAAGGTAACAGAGGAGAGACACTTGGCGCCACTTGAACTCATAAATTCTGATCTTTGTGAGATGAATGGTGTGTTGACTAAAGGTGGAAAGAAATATTTCATGACTTTGATAGATGATTCCATTAGATATTGCTATGTGTATCTGTTAAATACCAAAGATGAGGCTCTACACTACTTTAAAATCTATAAGGCAGAAGTTGAGAATCAACTCGAAAAGAAAATTAAACGAGTTTGGTCAGATCGTGGTGGAGAGTACTTCTCGAAAGAGTTTGATGCCTTCTGTGCGGAACACGGTATTATTCACGAGAGGACGCCTCCCTACTCACCCCAGTCAAACGGGGTTGCCGAGCGAAAAACCATACTCTAACTGATTTGGTTAACGCCGTGTTAGATACGTCGGGTTTATCCAATGCATGGTGGGGGGAGGCTATAATGACATCATGTCATGTCCTGAATAAAGTTCCAACAAAGGATAACGAGATCACTCCTTAGGAGAAATGGACCAAGAGAAGGACAACACTCTCGTACTTACGAACTTGGGGCTGCTTGGCAAAAGTAAATGTGTCGATCCCCAAAAAGCGTAAGCTTGGACCAAAGACTGTGGACTGTGTTAATTTGGGCTACGCTATGAATAATGTTGGGTATAGATTTCTACTAGTGAAATCTGAGGTACATGACATGAAGGTCGGCAAAATTATGGAGTCTAAGGATGCTACATTCTTTGAGGACATTTTCCCCATGAGAGATGTACAAAGCACTTCTAGACAGGAATCTGAGGAGACTCCTGAACCTGCCATTCCGATGGAATATTATAAAGAAACACATGATGAAAATCCTGAGGAGGATAATGAGGAAACCCTTGGTAAGGGTAAGAGACAAAGGACTATAAAGCCCTTTGGTGATGATTTCTTCATATACCTCGTGGAGGATAGTCCCACTTCTATTTCAGAAGCGTATGCATCTCCAGAAGCTGACTACTGGAAGGATGCGGTCCGTAGCGAGATGGATTCCATCATGGCTAACGGGACTTGGGAGCTTATTGAACGTCCTTACGGTTGCAAACCATTGGGATGCAAGTGGGTGTTCAAGAAGAAGCTTAGGCCCGATGGTACGATAGAAAAGTACAAGGCTAGGCTTGTGGCCAAGGGCTACGCCCAGAAAGAAGAAGAATATTTCTTTGACACTTAATCACCTGTGGCCAGACTGGCCACCAGTCGAGTATTACTCTCGTTGGCGGCCTCGCATGGTCTTCTCATTCATCAGATGGATGTTACGACGACTTTCCTAAACGGAGAGCTAAAGGAGGAAATCTATATGCAGTAGCCTTTTGGCTTTGGGATAGATGGTCAGGAAGGAAAGGTGTGTAAGTTGGTGAAATCTTTATATGGCCCGAGACAAGCGCCTAAGCAATGGCATGACAAGTTTAATGAAACCTTGACATCTGTTGGCTTTGTTGTTAATGAGGCCGACAAATGTGTATACTATCGCTATGGTGGGGTGAAGGAGTTATACTGTGTTTGTATGTTGATGACATACTGATATTTGGAACTAATCTCAAATTGATCGAGGAGGTTAAGTCTTTCCTATCTCAGAACTTTGAGATGAAGGACCTTGGTGTGGCTGATGTTATCTTAAACATCAAGCTATTGAGAGATGATGAGGGTGGGATTACACTTCTGCAATCCCATTATGTTGAGAAGGTGTTGAGTCGCTTTGGATATTCGGACTGCAAACCATCTCAAACACCATATGATCCTAGTGTGTTGGTCCGAAAGTTCGAAGGCACAACTAAGGATCAACTGAGATACTCTCAAATCATTGGTTCACTCATGTACCTAGCAAGTGCAACGAGGCCTGACATCGCGTTTGCTATGAGCAAACAAAGCAGGTTTGTTTCCAATCCGGGTGATGTACATTGGCATGCTATTGAGAGAGTTATGCGCTATCTGAAAGGTACTATGAACTATGGACTTCACTATACCGGATACCCGTCGGTACTTGAAGGGTATAGTGATACGAATTGGATCTCTGATGCTAATGAGATGAAGGCCACAACAGGGTATATGTTTACTCTTGGAGGTGGTGGTGTTTACTGGAAGTCTTGCAAGCAAACGATCTTAACAAGATCGACAATGGAAGCAGAACTAACAGCATTAGACACATCGGGCGGCGAAGTAGAATGGCTTCGGGATCTGTTGATGTACTTGCCAGTGGTTGAAGCCGGTTCCGGCCAACCTTATGAACTGCGAAAATCAAACAGTTATTGTCAAAGTGAAGAGTTCAAAGCACAACATGAAGTCCAACAAACACATAAGAATGAGATTGAAAGCTGTCAGAAAATTGAGAAACTCCGGAGTGATAGCATTGGATTATATCCAAACGGCTAAGAATCTGGCATATCCCTTTACTAAAGGGCTATCACGTGTTGTGATAGATAGCGCATCAAGGGAGATGGGTATGAGACCCACATGAGTTGCCATGGTAGTAACCCAACCTATGTGATCGAAGATATCGTGAAGTAGGACCTGGGGAAACAAGCCACTGGTGAACTGAGGAGAGTAACTTTACTAACCCACTCCGTTGGAGATGCAATACTCTTGGAAACTGTATGGAAGGATGACTACTGTCTTAATGTGTTCCAAGGCTTATATGTATAAGCAAGATGCTATCCTACAGAGCAATCTTTGGAGGAACACACCTATATGAGCCCGACTGATGGTCACAGTCTATGAGATTGGGGTGATCTCTAGCAAGCTCATGAACAGGCCAGGAGTGTGACTAATATGCTCCACCCGAGGGGTCGGCCTTCGGCAGCCTCGTATCAGTGAGACTTGTGGTGAAACTTCTTGACACCAAACTGACAATTCAAGGCATAGTCCATTGTTTAGTTGTGAAGGAGTGTAACTACTTGCTCTATGTGGACCTCAACCTTAATCGGTCTCCACTGAGATGCTGGTATATCAAAACAGCGTTTGGAACAAAAGACAAAGTGGGCCCCTGAGATCTGGTGGGGGATTGTTGAAATATGAGATGGGCCTAGAGCCCATATGACAATTTCAGATTTTAGCTCTAAGGGCCCATGTAGGTGGCATGACAAGGTGGTGGGAAGTTTAGTCCCACCATGCTAGTGGAAGGAGAGTTGGAGTGGTTTATAAGGGATTCTTTCCCTCATGCTATTGGAGATTGAGAAGAAAAGAAGCCCTCGCGCACTCCTCCTCCTCCGCTCGCCTCGCCACGCCTCGTCGCCGCGGGTTGCTGGATTGAGCCGAGCCGAGCTCACTCCTATGCGCTTCTTTTTGCCGGTTAGGAACGGAGAGTCTTTGACAGGTAGGGCCACGATCTGAGACGTCGGTTCATGGGCTACCGACTTGGGCGTGGGTTCAGCCCATGTCTCTCCACGCGCGGTCGCACATATATATGTGGGGCGCTGCCAACCCTAGGCGCCGCGAAATAGAATGCATCTATGCCTCCACGCCCACATCATTCCTCTGTTGCTGCTGCCGCCGGCGACTCCATCCCGTTCACCGCATACACGGTTGATGGGAGAGTAGGCCTCCGAAACCCCGCCTCTCCGGATCCTGTACGGGAGAGGGGTGATTAGGTTTTCGGGTAGCGACTACGCGACTGCTCGCTTCTGTTCATCTACGTCCGCATCACCTTCGTCATCACCATGTCGACCGACGCCGACCATGCCGCTGCTGAGAAGGCTGAGGCCGACAAGAAGGCCGTCGAGGATGCCGCGGCTGCTGCCACCGTCACCACCGCCACGTGGCCGATTGGAGGGTATACATCGCTTATCCCTCTCGTGTTTCTTTCTGTTGTAGCAGTACTAGCGATATGCGTAGATGTTTCTACTATGTGCGTAGTACATGCTCTGTTAAATCATAATCAGTGTGTTGTCAATGCTGTCCATGTCATGCTCATGATTTATTCATGGATTTATTTAATCGAAAAACTGCCTATTTACTCAACAATCCAAAAACCTAATGCGTGTAGGAGTTTTTTGAAATCTGGTTTTGCTGCTGCACTGAAACCGTCCCCGTTTACAGGGACATACTTTAAGCGTTGGCAGACTAAAACCACCTTATGGCTCACGGCCATGAACATGTTCTGTGTCACTGGTTTGACTCCCACAGGAATTATCGCTCCTGAACAGGAGAAGGCGTTCAAGGAGGCCACTGTCGTGTTCCTCGGGGCTGTTCTGAGCGTGATTGGAGATAAGCTGGTTGACGCATATTTGCATATGCGGTCTGCCAAGGACTTGTGGGAGGCGCTCGAATCTAAGTTCGGGGCTGCCGATGCAGGGAGCGAGATGTATATTATAGAGCAGTTCCACGATTACAAGATGGTTGAAAACCGTCCTGTATCAGAGCAGGCTCATGAGATAATATGCATTGTTAAGGAGCTTGAGCTTCTTAAGTGCGAGTTACCGGGCAAGTTTGTCGCGGGCTGCATAATCGCTAAGCTCCCCAATTCCTGGAGGAACTTTGCCACCACTCTAAAACATCAGAGGCGTGAATTCTCTGTGGAGGATGTCATTGGCCATCTGAGTGTTGAGCAGAATTCAAGGGCAAAGGACTCGCACGGAAAAGGGGTCGAAGGAACTTTTGTGGCCAATATGGTACATCACAAGAATTCCAATTCCCACAAGCCCAAGGGAAAGAACGGTGTCCAACAGAATGCCGACTTTAAGAAGAAGGGTAAGAAGACCTTCAAGAAGAACAAGAAGGATGAGGGCTGCTTTACTTGTGGTTCGGTTTAACATTGGGCCAACAAGTGCCCAAAGAAGTACAAGAAGCATGGACAAGACTTCAAGTCTGTCAATATGATTGTGAGCAACAATGAGAGTGGTGCATCTGTGTACGGTAAATTATTTGTTGTATTTTCAGTTTGGTCGTCCACCGATTGGTGGGTCGACACAGGTGCAGGTGTTCATGTGTGTGCTAACATTTCATTGTTTTCTTCTTACCAGGCCACAGGTCACGGGTCCGTACTGATGGGAATGGCGCGAGTGCTTCTATTCATGGTGTTGGCACGGTCGATCTAAAGTTTACTTCGGGAAGGATCGTGCAGCTGAAGAACGTGCAGCATGTCCCCGCCAACAAGAAGAACCTCGTTAGTGGCTCCCTTCTATGTAGAGAAGGGTTTAAGTTGGTATTCGAGTCTAATAAATTAGTTGTTACGAAATATGTACTATTTGTTGGAAAGGGTTATGAATGCGGAGGCATGTTCCGCCTTTCTCTTGTAGATCTATGTAATAAAGTCGTGAACAATATTCATTTGAGTGTTATGAATCTGAAGTTTGGCATTCACGTCTTTGTCACATTAGTTTCGGTGTTATGACGCGGCTAGCAAAATTGAATTCAATCCCGAGTTTCAGTTTAGCCAAAGGTTCTAAGTGCCATTCGTGTGTGCAATCTAAGCAACCTCGCAAGCCTCACAAGGCAGCAGAGGAGAGACACTTGGCGCCACTTGAACTCATACATTCTGATCTTTGTGAGATGAATGGTGTGTTGACTAAAGGTGGAAAGAAATATTTCATGACTTTGATAGATGATTCCACTAGATATTGCTATGTGTATCTGTTAAATACCAAAGATGAGGCTCTACACTACTTTAAAATCTATAAGGCAGAAGTTGAGAATCAACTCGAAAAGAAAATTAAACGAGTCCGATCAGATCATGGTGGAGAGTACTTCTCGAAAGAGTTTGATGCCTTCTGTGCGGAACACGGTATTATTCACGAGAGGACGCCTCCCTACTCACCCCAGTCAAACGGGGTTGCCGAGTGGAAAAACCATACTCTAACTGATTTGGTTAACTCCATGTTAGATACGTCAGGTTTATCCAAGGCTTGGTGGGGGGAGGCTATAATGACATCATGTCATGTCCTGAATAAAGTTCCGACAAAGGATAACGAGATCACTCCTCATGAGAAGTGGATCAAGAGAAGGACTACACTCTTGTACTTATCAACTTGGGGCTGCTTGGCGAAAGTAAATGTGCCGATCCCCAAAAAGTGTAAGCTTGGACCAAAGACTATGGACTGTGTTAATTTGGGCTAGCTATGAATAGTGTTGGCTATAGATTTCTAGTAGTGAAATCTGAGGTACATGACATGAAGGTCGGTACAATTATGGAGTCTGGATGCTACATTCTTTGAGGACATTTTCCCCATGAGAGATGTACAAAGTACTTCTAGACAGGAATCTGAGGAGACTCCTGAACCTGCCATTCCGATGGAATATTATAAAGAAACACATGATGAAAATCCTGAGGAGGATAATGAGGAAACCCTTGGTAGGGGCAAGAGACAAAGGACTGTAAAGACCTTTGGTGATGATTTCTTCATATACCTCGTGGAGTATAGTCCCACTTCTATTTCAGAAGCGTATGCATCTCCAGAAGCTGACTACTGGAAGGATGCGGTCCGTACCGAGATGGATTCCATCATGGCTAACGGGACTTGGGAGCTTACTGAACGTCCTTATGGTTGCAAACCATTGGGATGCAAGTGGGTGTTCAAGAAGAAGCTTAGGCCCGATGGTACGATAGAAAAGTACAAGGCTAGGCTTGTGGCCAAGGGCTATGCCCAGAAAGAAGAAGATTTCTTCGACACTTATTCACCTGTGGCCAGACTGACCACCATTCGAGTATTACTCTAGTTGGCGGCCTCGCATGGTCTTCTCATTCATCAGATGGATGTTAAGACAGCTTTCCTGAACGGAGAGCTAAAGGAGGAAATCTATATGCAACAGCCTGATGGCTTTGTGATAGATGGTCAGGAAGGAAAGGTGTGTAAGTTGGTGAAATCTTTATATGGCCTGAGACAAGCGCCTAAGCAATGGCATGACAAGTTTAATGAAACATTGACATCTGTTGGCTTTGTTGTTAATGAGGCCGACAAATGTGTATACTATCGCTATGGTGGGGGCGAAGGAGTTATACTTTGTTTGTATGTTGATGACATACTGATATTTGGAACTAATCTCAAGTTGATCGAGTAGGTTAAGTCTTTCCTATCTCAGAACTTTGAGATGAAGGACCTTGGTGTGGCTGATGTTATCTTGAACATCAAGCTATTGAGAGATGATGAGGGTGGGATTACACTTCTGCAATCCCATTATGTTGAGAAGGTGTTGAGTCGCTTTGGATATTCGGACTACAAACCATCTCAAACACCATATGATCCTAGTGTCTTGGTCCGAAAGTTCGAAGGCACAGCTAAGGATCAACTGAGATACTCTCAAATCATTGGTTCACTCATGCACCTAGCAAGTGCAACGAGGCCTGACATCGCGTTTGCTATGAGCAAACTGAGCCGGTTTGTTTCCAATCCGGGTGATGTACATAGGCATGCTATTGAGAGAGTTATGCGCTATCTGAAAGGTTCTATGAACTATGGACTTCACTATACCGGATACCCGTCGGTACTTGAAGGGTATAGTGATGCGAATTGGATCTCTGATGCTGATGAGATGAAGGCCACAACGGGGTATATGTTTACTCTTGGAGGTGGTGTGGTTTCCTGGAAGTCTTGCAAGCAAACGATCTTAACAAGATCGACAACGGAAGCAGAACTAACAGCATTGGACACATCGGGTGGCGAAGCAGAATGGCTTCGAGATCTGTTGATGGACTTGCCAGTGGTTGAGAAGCCGGTTCCGGCCATCCTTATGAACTGCGACAATCAAACACTTATTGTCAAAGTGAAGATTTCAAAGGACAACATGAAGTCCAACAAACACATAAGAATGAGATTGAAAGTTGTCAGAAAGTTGAGAAACTCCAGAGTGATAGCGTTGGATTATATCCAAACGGCTAAGAATCTGGCAGATCCCTTTACTAAAGGGCTATCACGTGTTGTGATAGATAGCACATCAAGGGAGATGGGTATGAGACCCACATGAGTTGCCATGGTAGTAACCCAACCTATGTGATCGAAGATCCCGTGAAGTAGGACCTGGGGAAACAATCCAGTGGTGAACTGAGGAGAGTAACTTTACTAACCCACTCCGTTGGAGATGCGATACTCTCGGAAACTGTATGGAAGGATGACTACTGTCTTAATGTGTTCCAAGGCTTATATGTATAAGCAAGATGCTATCCTATAGAGCGATCTTTGGAGGAACACACCTATATGAGCCCGACTGCTGGTCACAGTCTATGAGATTGGGGTGATCTCTAGCAAGCTCATGAACAAGCCAGGAGTGTGACTAATATGCTCCACCCGAGGGGTCGGCCTTCGGCAGCCTCGTATCAGTGAGACTTGTGGTGAAACTTCTTGACGCCAAACAGACAATTCAAGGCATAGTCCATTGTTCAGTTGTGAAGGAGTGTAACTACTTAGTCTAGGTGGACCTCAACCTTAATCGGTCTCCACTGAGATGCTGGTATATCAAAACAGCGTTTGGAACGAAAGACAAAGTGGGCCCCTGAGATCTGGTGGGGGATTGTTGAAATATGAGATGGGCCTAGAGCGCATATGACAATTTCAGATTTAATCTCTTAGGGCCCATGTAGGTGGCATGACAAGGTGGTGGGAAGTTTAGTCCCACCATGCTAGTGGAAGCAGAGTTGGAGTGGTTTATAAGGGATTCTCTCCCTCATGCTATTGGAGGTTGAGAAGAAAAGAAGCCCTCGCGCACTCCTCCTCTTCTGCTCGCCTCGCCACGCCATGCCACGCCACGCCTCGTCATGACACGCCGCGGGTTGCGGGATTGAGCCGAGCGGAGCTCACTCCTATGCGCTTCTTTTTGCCGGTCAGGAACGAAGAGTCTTTGACAGGTAGGGCCACGATCTGAGACATCGGATCATGGGCTACCGACTTGGACGTGGGTTCAGCCCACATCTCTCCACGCGCGGCCGCACATATATATGTGGGGCACTACCAACATTAGGCACCGCAAAACAGAATGCATCTACGCCTCCACGCCCACGTCGCTCCTCTGCTGCTGCTGCCGCCGGCGACTCCATCCCGTTCACCGCGTACACGGTTAATGGGAGAGTAGGCCTCCGAAACCCCGCCTCTCCAGATTCTGTACGGGAGAGGAGCGATTAGGTTTTTGGGCAGCGACTATGCGACTGCTCGCTTCTGTTCATCTACGTCCGCATCACCATGTCGACCAACGCCGACCGTGCCGCCGCTGAGAAGGCCGAGGCCGACAAGAAGGCCGCCGAGGATGTCGTGGCTGCTGCCACCGTCACCGCTGCCGCATGGCCGATTGGAGGGTATACATTGCTTATCCCTCTCGTGTTTCTTTCTGTTGTAGCAGTACTAGCGATATGCGTAGATGTTTCTACTATGTGCGTAGTACATGCTCTGTTAAATCGTAATCAGTGTGTTATCAATGTTGCCCATGTCATGCTCATGATTTATTCATGGACTATTTTAATCGAAAAACTGCCTATTTACTCAACAATCCAAAAACCTAATGTGTGTAGGAGTTTTTCAAATTCTGGTTTTGCTGCTGCACTGAAACCGTCCCCGTTTATGGGGACGTACTTTAAGCGTTGGCAGACTAAAGCCACCTTATGGCTCACGGCCATGAACGTGTTCTGGGTCGCCGGTGTGACTCCCACAGGAACGATCGCTCCTGAACAGGAGAAGGTGTTCAAGGAGGCCACTGTCGTGTTCCTCGGGGCTGTTCTGAGCGTGATTGGAGATAAGCTGGTTGACGCATATTTGCATATGCGGTCTGCCAAGGACTTGTGGGAGGCGCTCGAATCTAAGTTTGGGGCAGCCGATGCAGGGAGCGCGATGTATATTATAGAGCAGTTCCACGATTACAAGATGGTTGAAAACCGTCCTGTATTGGAGCAGGCTCATGAGATAATATGCATTCTAAGGAGCTTGAGCTTCTTAAGTGCGAGTTACCGGGCAAGTTTGTCGCGGGCTGCATAATCGCTAAGCTCCCCAATTCCTGGAGGAACTTTGCCACCACTCTAAAACATCAGAGGCGTGAATCCTCTGTGGAGGATGTCATTGGCCATCTGAGTGTTGAGCAGAATTCAAGGGCAAAGGACTCGCACGGAAAGGGGGTCGAAGGAACTTCTGTGGCCAATATGGTACATTAGAAGAACTCCAATTCCCACAAGCCCAAGGGAAAGAACGGTGTCCAAGAGAATGCTGACTTTAAGAAGAAGGGTAAGAAGACCTTCGAGAAGAACAAGAAGGATGAGGGCTGCTTTACTTGTGGTTCGGTTGAACATTGGGCCAACAAGTGCCCAAACAAGTACAAGAAGCAAGGACAGGACTCCAAGTCTGTCAATATGATTGTGAGCAACAATGAGAGTGGTGCATCTGGGTACGGTAATTTATTTGCTGTATTTTTAGTTTGGTCGTCCACCGATTGGTGGGTCGACACAGGTGCAGGTGTTCATGTGTGTGCTGACATTTCATTGTTTTCTTCTTACCAGGCCACAGGTCACGGGTCCGTACTGATGGGGAATGGCGCGAGTGCTTCTGTTCTTGGTGTTGGCACGGTCGATCTGAAGTTTACTTCGGGAAGGATCGTGCATCTGAAGAACATGCAGCATGTCCCCGCCATCAAGAAGAACCTCGTTAGTGGCTCCCTTCTATGTAGAGAAGGGTTTAAGTTGGTATTCGAGTCTAATAAATTAGTTGTTACGAAATATGGACTATTTGTTGGAAAGGGTTATGAATGCGGAGGCATGTTCCGCCTTTCTCTTGTAGATCTATGTAATTAAGTCGTGAACAATATTCATTTGAGTGTTAATGAATCTGAAGTTTGGCATTCACGTCTTTGTCACATTAGTTTCGGTGTTATGACGCGGCTAGCAAAATCGTATTCAATCCCGAGTTTCACTTTAGCCAAAGGTTCTAAGTGCCATTCGTGTGTGAAATCTAAGCAACCTCGCAAGCCTCACAAGGCAGCAGAGGAGAGACACTTGGCGCCACTTGAACTCATACATTCTGATCTTTGTGAGATGAATGGTGTGTTGACTAAAGGTGGAAAGAAATATTTCATGACTTTGATAGATGATTCCACTAGATATTGCTATGTGTATCTGTTAAATACCAAAGATGAGGCTCTACACTACTTTAAAATCTATAAGGCAGAAGTTGAGAATCAACTCGAAAAGAAAATTAAACGAGTCCGGTCAGATCGTGGTGGATAGTACTTCTCGAAAGAGTTTGATGCCTTCTGTGCGTAGCACGGTACTATTCACGAGAGGACGCCTCCCTACTCACCCCAGTAAAACGGGGTTGCCGAGCGGAAAAACCGTACTCTAACTGATTTGGTTAACGCCATGTTAGATACATTGGGTTTATCCAAGGCATGGTGGGTGGAGGCTATAATGACATCATGTCATGTCCTGAATAAAGTTCCGACAAAGGATAACGAGATCACTCCTTATGAGAAGTGGACCAAGAGAAGGACAACACTCTCGTACTTACGAACTTGGGGCTACATGGCTAAAGTAAATGTGTCGATCCCCAAAAATTGTAAGCTTGGACCAAAGATTGGGGACTATGTTAATTTGGGCTATGCTATGAATAGTGTTGGCTATAGATTTCTAGTAGTGAAATCTGAGGTACATGACATGAACGTCGGTACAATTATGGAGTCTAAGGATGCTACATTCTTTGAGGACATTTTCCCCATGAGAGATGTACAAAGCACTTCTAGACAGGAATCTGAGGAGACTCCTGAACCTGCCATTCCGATGGAATATTATAAAGAAACACATGATGAAAATCCTGAGGAGGATAATGAGGAAGCCCTTGGTAGGGGCAGGAGACAAAGGACTCTAAAGACCTTTGGTGATGATTTCTTCATATACCTCGTGGAGGATAGTCCCACTTCTATTTCAAAAGCGTATGCATCTCCAGAAGCTGACTACTGGAAGGATGCGGTCCGTAGCGAGATGGATTCCATCATGGCTAACGGTACTTGGGAGCTTACTGAACGTCCTTATGGTTGCAAACCATTGGGATGCAAGTGGGTGTTCAAGAAGAAGCTTAGGCCCGATGGTACGATAGAAAAGTACAAGGCTAGGCTTGTGGCCAAGGGCTACGCCCAGAAAGAAGAAGAAGATTTCTTCAACACTTATTCACCTATGGCCAGACTGGCCACCATTTGAGTATTACTCTCGTTGGCGGCGGCTCATGGTCTTCTCATTCATCATATGGATGTTAAGACGGCTTTCCTGAACGGAGAGCTAAAGGAGGAAATCTATATGCAACAGCCTGATGGCTTTGTGATAGATGGTCAGGAAGGAAAGGTGTGTAAGTTGGTGAAATGTTTATATGGCCTGAGACAAGCGCCTAAGCATTGGCATGACAAGTTTAATGAAACGTTGACATCTGTTGGCTTTGCTGTTAATGAGGCAGACAAATGTGTATACTATCGCTATGGTGGGGGCGAAGGAGTTATACTGTGTTTGTATGTTGATGACATACTGATATTTGGAACTAATCTCAAGTTGATCGAGGAGGTTAAGTCTTTCCTTTCTCAGAACTTTGAGATGAAGGACCTTGGTGTGGCTGATGTTATCTTGAACATCGAGCTATTGAGAGATGATGAGGGTGGGATTACACTTCTGCAATCCCATTATGTTGAGAAGGTGTTGAGTCGCTTTGGATATTCAGACTGCAAACCATCTCAAACACCATATGATCCTAGTGTGTTGGTCCGAAAGTTCGAAGGCACAACTAAGGATCAACTGAGATACTCTCAAATCATTGGTTCACTCATGTACCTAGCAAGTGCAACGAGGTCTGACATCGCGTTTGCTGTGAGGAAACTGAGCCGGTTTGTTTCCAATCCGGGTGATGTACATTGGCATGCTATTGAGAGAGTTATGCGCTATCTGAAAGGTACTATGAACTATGGACTTCACTATACCGGGTATCCGTCGGTACTTGAAGGGTATAGTGATGCGAATTGGATCTCTGATGCTGATGAGATGAAGGCCACAACAGGGTATATGTGTACTCTTGGAGGTGGTGATGTTTCCTGGAAGTCTTGCAAGCAAACGATCTTAACAAGATCGACAATGGAAGCAGAACTAACAACATTAGACACATCGGGTGGCGAAGCAGAATGGCTTCGAGATCTCTTGATGGACTTGCAAGTGGTTCAGAAGCCGGTTCCGTCCATCCTTATGAACTGCGACAATCAAACAATTATTGTCAAAGTGAAGAGTTCAAAGGACAACATGAAGTCCAACAAACACATAAGAATGAGATTGAAAGCTGTCAAAAAATTGAGAAACTGGCAGATCCCTTTAGTAAAGGGCTATCACGTGTTGTGATAGATAGTGCATCAAGGGAGATGGATATGAGACCCACATGAGTTTCCATGGTAGTAACCCAACCTATGTGATCGGAGATCACGTGAAGTAGGACCTGGGGAAACAAGCCAGTGGTGAACTGAGGAGACTAACCTTACTAACCCACTCCGTTGGAGATGCAATACTCTCGGAAACTGTATGGAAGGATGACTACTGTCTTAATGTGTTCCAAGGCTTATATGTATAAGCAAGATGCTATCTTACAGAGCGATCTTTGGAGGAACACACCTATATGAGCCCGACTGCTGGTCACAGTCTATGAGATTGGGGTGATCTCTAGGCCAGGAGTGTGACTAATATGCTCCACCCGAGGGGTCGGCCTTCGGCAGCCTCGTATCAGTGAGACTTGTGGTGAAACTTCTTGACGCCAAACTGACAATTCAAGGCATAGTCCATTGTTCAGTTGTGAAGGAGTGTAACTACTTAGTCTAGGTGGAGCTCAACCTTAATCGGTCTCCACTGAGATGCTGGTATATCAAAACAGCGTTTGGAACAAAGGACAAAGTGGGCCCCTGAGATCTGGTGGAGGATTGTTGAAATATGAGATGGGCCTAGAGCCCATATGACAATTTCAAATTTAACCTCTAAGGGCCCATGTAGGTGGCATGACAAGGTGGTGGGAAGTTTAGTCCCACCATGCTAGTGGAAGGAGAGTTGGAGTGGTTTATAAGGGATTCTTTCCCTCATGCTATTGGAGATTGAGAAGAAAAGAAGCCCTCACGCACTCCTCCTCCTCCGCTCGCCTCGCCACGCCTCGTCGTCGCGGGTTGCGGGATTGAGCCGAGCCGAGCTCACTCCTATGCGCTTCTTTTTGCCAGTCAAGAACGGAGAGTCTTTGACAGGTAGGGCCACGATCTGAGACGTCGGATCATGGGCTACCGACTTGGACGTGGGTTCAGCCCACGTCTCTCCACGCGCGGCCGCACATATATATGTGGGGCGCTGCCAACCCTAGGCGCCGCGAAACAGAACGCATCTACGCCTCCACGCCCACGTCGTTCCTCTGATGTTGTTGCCGCCGGCGACTCCATCCCGTTCACCGCGTACACGGTTAACGGGAGAGCAGGCCTCCGAAACCCCGCCTCTCCGGATCCTGTACGGGAGAGGGGCGATTAGGTTTTTGGGTAGCGACTACGCGACTGCTCGCTTCTGTTCATCTACGTCCGCATCACCTTCGTCATCACCATGTCGATCGACGCCGACCGTGCCGCCGCTGAGAAGGCCGAGGCCGACAAGAAGGCCGCCGAGGATACCGCGGCTGCTGCCACCGTCACCGCCGCCGCGTGGCCGATTGGAGGGTATACATCGTTTATCCCTCTCGTGTTTCTTTCTGTTGTAGCAGTACTAGCGATATGCGTAGATGTTTCTACTATGTGCGTAGTACATGCTCTGTTAAATCGTAATCAGTGTGTTATTAATGTTGTCCATGTCATGCTCATAATCGGTATGTGGTTGTTGCAGCATGTACAGGCGCAAGGAACCGGACGTCGGGGCCAGGCTAATACCACACTGTCTGGCTCGTCTAATCGTGCGTCCAACATCTAACTTAATCACACTTTAGGGCCAGGCTAATCACACTTTAGCACCAACCAGGCCAGACAGACATTTCCTATTCCAGGACAAACAAAACACATACCATTCAGAGTCCAAGTAGCGTCTAGGGCAGGCGTGTGTTGGCGTGGATTCCAACCAAACTAGCCCATAACTCACACGACAGGCGGCACAAAAAACGGTGCATGCTACCATACAGGTCATGGTGGTTCGAAAAACCATCAAAAGAAAAGAAGTTTTTTAGCTTGAAAGAAAAGAATCTTTCTTTAGATGGGAAAGAAAAGAAATCCTTGATGCCATCTGTTCAATGTCCATCTTTCTTAATTCTTATCACACTGTAATAATTTTTTATTTGGAACCTTACTATACTAAGATATTTCGCTCCAGGCCAAATATGTGCAATCAAGTTTTCTTACAGCAGAAGGCCTTATCCAGAAATACCACCACAAACGAGGTCCATATCGCAAACTTGCGCCACTGTCTCACCAATCGTCACACCCGGTCTCGTCCCCTTCCCCACCCATCGGCGACCTCACCCGCCCCCTCCCTCCTCGATCCGCGCCCACCCGCTCACCGGAGATGCATCCCGCCGGCGCCAGGTACTACTCCGCCCCCATGTACTACCCCATACCCCGCCTCGCCTACCAACCCTACAACTCGGCATCGGCGCCGCAGTACTAACCCTACCCGACCACACAAGACTTCACGCCCGCCATGTACCCCGTCTAGCCACCGCCGCTCGCCGACCACCATACCCCCCACCACTACCTGCCTGCACCCCCTTCCGCCACAACGCCCTCGCCACCGCAACCGTATTACTTGTCACGGACGTGATGCCTATATGCATGATCATTACCTTGAATATCGTCATAATTATGCGCTTTTTTATCAATTGCCCAACAGTAATTTGTGTACCTACTATATGCTTTGTGTTCGAGAGAGAAGCCTCAAGTGAAAACTATGCCCTCGGGTCTACTTTTATCATATACAGAATCCAAAAATACCTCGCTGCATTTTTATTTCCTTTATTTTGTTTTACAATTTATTTTATCTATCTACCACTACGAGATTTGATTATTGCAAATAACCGCCAAGGGGATTGACAACCCCCTTGATCGCGTTGGGTGCAAGTATTTTGTTTTTGTGTGTGCAGGTGCTGCTAATGAGATTTTGTGTGGTTCTCCTACTGAATTGATAACCTTGGTTCTTAATTGAGGGAAATACTTATCTTTACTGTACTACTTCATCCTCTCCTCTTCGAGGATATCCCAACATAGCTCACAAAGTAGCAAGGGGGCACATCCCGCACCACACAAATCTTATCCACTGCAGCACCCTACCACCAGGGATCTGGGCGGTAGCAGAACACAACCTACCACCAAGGACCCCGGCGGGAGGTCCCTTTGCCACGTAAGCGCACAGTGACACCCGCGGTGCCTGCCGTTACACCTACCGCCGGGGTCCCCGGCAGTAGGGTGTGTACGGCTTACGCCTAGGTTGGTGGCGGTACCAAAAGAGTCAGATCCGAAATAGTTTCAAATGGGGGTCAGATCCGGCTAAACTTTGGCAAAATGGTCAAAACACCAAAATCGGCCGCCATAGGCCACAACCTTCTTTTTATATTTATTTTTTATTTTTCCAAATAATATATATATATATATATTTATTTATTTACAGAAAAATGAAAAATATTAATCAAGCATTTGAAAAGAAGTGTATAGAAAAATGTTTCTCATGTATATGAAAAATATATACAAAAATACAATGTGTATGACAAATTGATCATGTATTTAAAAAAATGCTTATCAAGCATATATGTTAATCAAGTAATTAAGCACTTTAAAAAGGTTAAATGTGTATAGAAAAATGTTTCAAATGTACACTAAAAATGTACAAAAAATATACAATGTCTTTCAAAAAGATGATTTTGCATTCAAAAGTTTTAAT
>NC_057813.1:731402080-731403309 GCF_018294505.1 Triticum aestivum
ATGTATATAGAAAAAATGCTTCCCATGTATACAAAAAATGTATACCAAATATTTACAATGTGTATGAAAAGAAAAATGATCATGTATTTTAGAAATGTTAAACATGTGTAAAAAATGTTGATCATGTGTTTAACATTTTATTAATGGCAATAAACAATTTTTACACACAATGTATATGTTCCATATACATCAGTAATATTGGTATCTATTTTTCTTGAATGTGTTTTGTAAACTTTTTGTATACGTCAAAAATATTTTTATACACATTTAACAATTTGAAAATACATGATCAACATTCTTCATATAAACAAAAAAACAACAAAAACTGAAAAATAAACAAATGGAATCAAAAGAATAAAGAAAAAGAACAAAACCAAAGAAAACCACCGCAAAAAGAATTGAGAATAGTGAAACCGAGAATGACACAAAGAAAACCGTGAAAAACAAGAAAGATAGAAAAGAAACCCTAAGAAAAAGAAAAAGAAAAGAAAAAAGAACCAAAGAAAAATGAGGAAAACCAGTAAAGAAACAAATAAATTGAAGTACAATGGAGAAAAAAGGAAAACCCGATCAAAAAACAAAGAAAATTAATGTATAACAAAGAAACAAGAAAACCGAAAAAAAAGAGAAACAACCTAAAAAGAAAATAAAACGAAAGAACCGTGAACAGAGCGACAGCGAAAGAGATCAACGCGCGGAAAATGTGCCGGAAAAGCCTTAGCCAAGAGAACCTTCTACCTCGCGTGAAGCGAGATATAGCTCCCCCGACAGGCGGCACCAGAAAAGTCGATGCAGGCTACCAAACAGGCTATTAATGGACGGCAAACCACCGAAAGAAAAGGATCTTTTTCTTTAGCTTGAAAAGAGAAAAGAATCCTTGATGACATTTTTGGTCAGAAAAATCCATCCTTTGATGGAATCTTGTTCCATGTCCATCTTAGCACACAAGAACAGTTTTTCATTTTGCACCTTACTATACACCGATATTCGCTCCAGGCCAAACATGAGCAGTTTCCCAACTGCAATCAAGTTTTCTTACAGCACACACACACCAGGGTCCTTATCGCAAACGCGCCCACGCTCTCACCAGTCGTCTCCTTCCTCTGTCCGTCCCCCCCTCCCCCACCCACCGGCGACCTCACCCACCCACCCCCTCCCCGATCCGCCGCCCGCCCGCCCGCCGGAGATGCATCCCGCCGGCGCCGGGGACTACTCCGCCCCCTCCTACT